>NW_027451428.1:5000-32500 GCF_964194025.1 Convolutriloba macropyga
TCGGGTTAGCTTGAGTTTGACTTCATTAACCCAAGTTAGCTTGGGTTAACTTCATTAAGTTAGCTTGAACTAGCTTGAGTTAGCTTGAGTTAGCTTGAGTTAGCTTGAGTTAGCTTGAGTTAGCTTGTCTTAGCTTTAGCTAGCTTGAGTTAGCTTGAACTAGCTTTAGCTACCTTGAGTTAGCTTGAGTTAGCTCGGGTTAGCTTGAGTTAGCTTGAGTTAGCTTGAGTTAGCTTTAGCTAGCTTGAGTTAGCTTGAGTTAGCTTGAGTTAGCTTGAGTTAGCTTGAATTAGCTTGAGTTAGCTTGAGTTAGCTTTAGCTAGCTTGGGTTAGCTTGAGCTAGCTTGAGTTAGCTCGGGTTAGCTTGAGTTAGCTTGAGTTAGCTTTAGCTAGCTTGAGTTAGCTTGAGTTAGCTTGAGTTAGCTTGAGTTAGCTTTAGCTAGCTTGAGTTAGCTTGAACTAGCTTGAGTTAGCTTGAGCTAGCTTGAGTTAGCTTGAGTTAGCTTGAGTTAGCTTTAGCTAGCTTGAGTTAGCTTGAACTAGCTTTAGTTAGCTTGAGTTAGCTTGAGTTAGCTTGAGTTAGCTTGAGTTAGCTTGTCTTAGCTTTAGCTAGCTTGAGTTAGCTTGAACTAGCTTTAGCTACCTTGAGTTAGCTTGAGTTAGCTCGGGTTAGCTTGAGTTAGCTTGAGTTAGCTTGAGTTAGCTTTAGCTAGCTTGAGTTAGCTTGAGTTAGCTTGAGTTAGCTTGAACTAGCTTGAGTTAGCTTGAGTTAGCTTGAGTTAGCTTGAGTTAGCTTGAGTTAGCTTGAGTTAGCTTGTCTTAGCTTTAGCTAGCTTGAGTTAGCTTGAACTAGCTTTAGCTACCTTGAGTTAGCTTGAGTTAGCTCGGGTTAGCTTGAGTTAGCTTGAGTTAGCTTGAGTTAGCTTTAGCTAGCTTGAGTTAGCTTGAGTTAGCTTGAGTTAGCTTGAGTTAGCTTGAATTAGCTTGAGTTAGCTTGAGTTAGCTTTAGCTAGCTTGGGTTAGCTTGAGCTAGCTTGAGTTAGCTCGGGTTAGCTTGAGTTAGCTTGAGTTAGCTTTAGCTAGCTTGAGTTAGCTTGAGTTAGCTTGAGTTAGCTTGAGTTAGCTTTAGCTAGCTTGAGTTAGCTTGAACTAGCTTGAGTTAGCTTGAGCTAGCTTGAGTTAGCTTGAGTTAGCTTGAGTTAGCTTTAGCTAGCTTGAGTTAGCTTGAACTAGCTTGAGTTAGCTTGAGTTAGCTTGAGTTAGCTTGTCTTAGCTTTAGCTAGCTTGAGCTAGCTTGAACTAGCTTTAGCTACCTTGAGTTAGCTTGAGTTAGCTCGGGTTAGCTTGAGTTAGCTTGAGTTAGCTTGAGTTAGCTTTAGCTAGCTTGAGTTAGCTTGAGTTAGCTTGAGTTAGCTTGAACTAGCTTGAGTTAGCTTGAGTTAGCTTGAGTTAGCTTGAGTTAGCTTGAGTTAGCTTGTCTTAGCTTTAGCTAGCTTGAGTTAGCTTGAACTAGCTTTAGCTACCTTGAGTTAGCTTGAGTTAGCTCGGGTTAGCTTGAGTTAGCTTGAGTTAGCTTGAGTTAGCTTTAGCTAGCTTGAGTTAGCTTGAGTTAGCTTGAGTTAGCTTGAGTTAGCTTGAATTAGCTTGAGTTAGCTTGAGTTAGCTTTAGCTAGCTTGGGTTAGCTTGAGCTAGCTTGAGTTAGCTCGGGTTAGCTTGAGTTAGCTTGAGTTAGCTTTAGCTAGCTTGAGTTAGCTTGAGTTAGCTTGAGTTAGCTTGAGTTAGCTTTAGCTAGCTTGAGTTAGCTTGAACTAGCTTGAGTTAGCTTGAGCTAGCTTGAGTTAGCTTGAGTTAGCTTGAGTTAGCTTTAGCTAGCTTGAGTTAGCTTGAACTAGCTTGAGTTAGCTTGAGCTAGCTTGAGTTAGCTTGAGTTAGCTTGAGTTAGCTTTAGCTAGCTTGAGTTAGCTTGAACTAGCTTGAGTTAGCTTGAGTTAGCTTGAGTTAGCTTGAGTTAGCTTGTCTTAGCTTTAGCTAGCTTGAGCTAGCTTGAACTAGCTTTAGCTACCTTGAGTTAGCTTGAGTTAGCTCGGGTTAGCTTGAGTTAGCTTGAGTTAGCTTGAGTTAGCTTGAGCTAGCTTGAGTTAGCTTGAGTTAGCTTGAGTTAGCTTTAGCTAGCTTGAGTTAGCTTGAACTAGCTTGAGTTAGCTTGAGCTAGCTTGAGTTAGCTTGAGTTAGCTTGAGTTAGCTTTAGCTAGCTTGAGTTAGCTTGAACTAGCTTGAGTTAGCTTGAGTTAGCTTGAGTTAGCTTGAGTTAGCTTGTCTTAGCTTTAGCTAGCTTGAGCTAGCTTGAACTAGCTTTAGCTACCTTGAGTTAGCTTGAGTTAGCTCGGGTTAGCTTGAGTTAGCTTGAGTTAGCTTGAGTTAGCTTTAGCTAGCTTGAGTTAGCTTGAGTTAGCTTGAGTTAGCTTGAACTAGCTTGAGTTAGCTTGAGTTAGCTTGAGTTAGCTTGAGTTAGCTTGAGTTAGCTTGAGTTAGCTTGTCTTAGCTTTAGCTAGCTTGAGTTAGCTTGAACTAGCTTTAGCTACCTTGAGTTAGCTTGAGTTAGCTCGGGTTAGCTTGAGTTAGCTTGAGTTAGCTTGAGTTAGCTTTAGCTAGCTTGAGTTAGCTTGAGTTAGCTTGAGTTAGCTTGAGTTAGCTTGAATTAGCTTGAGTTAGCTTGAGTTAGCTTTAGCTAGCTTGGGTTAGCTTGAGCTAGCTTGAGTTAGCTCGGGTTAGCTTGAGTTAGCTTGAGTTAGCTTTAGCTAGCTTGAGTTAGCTTGAGTTAGCTTGAGTTAGCTTGAGTTAGCTTTAGCTAGCTTGAGTTAGCTTGAACTAGCTTGAGTTAGCTTGAGCTAGCTTGAGTTAGCTTGAGTTAGCTTGAGTTAGCTTTAGCTAGCTTGAGTTAGCTTGAACTAGCTTTAGTTAGCTTGAGTTAGCTTGAGTTAGCTTGAGTTAGCTTGAGTTAGCTTGTCTTAGCTTTAGCTAGCTTGAGTTAGCTTGAACTAGCTTTAGCTACCTTGAGTTAGCTTGAGTTAGCTCGGGTTAGCTTGAGTTAGCTTGAGTTAGCTTGAGTTAGCTTTAGCTAGCTTGAGTTAGCTTGAGTTAGCTTGAGTTAGCTTGAGTTAGCTTGAGTTAGCTTGAGTTAGCTTGTCTTAGCTTTAGCTAGCTTGAGTTAGCTTGAACTAGCTTTAGCTACCTTGAGTTAGCTTGAGTTAGCTCGGGTTAGCTTGAGTTAGCTTGAGTTAGCTTGAGTTAGCTTTAGCTAGCTTGAGTTAGCTTGAGTTAGCTTGAGTTAGCTTGAGTTAGCTTGAATTAGCTTGAGTTAGCTTGAGTTAGCTTTAGCTAGCTTGGGTTAGCTTGAGCTAGCTTGAGTTAGCTCGGGTTAGCTTGAGTTAGCTTGAGTTAGCTTTAGCTAGCTTGAGTTAGCTTGAGTTAGCTTGAGTTAGCTTGAGTTAGCTTTAGCTAGCTTGAGTTAGCTTGAACTAGCTTGAGTTAGCTTGAGCTAGCTTGAGTTAGCTTGAGTTAGCTTGAGTTAGCTTTAGCTAGCTTGAGTTAGCTTGAACTAGCTTTAGTTAGCTTGAGTTAGCTTGAGTTAGCTTTAGCTAGCTTGGGTTAGCTTGAGCTAGCTTGAGTTAGCTCGGGTTAGCTTGAGTTAGCTTGAGTTAGCTTTAGCTAGCTTGAGTTAGCTTGAGTTAGCTTGAGTTAGCTTGAGTTAGCTTTAGCTAGCTTGAGTTAGCTTGAACTAGCTTGAGTTAGCTTGAGCTAGCTTGAGTTAGCTTGAGTTAGCTTGAGTTAGCTTTAGCTAGCTTGAGTTAGCTTGAACTAGCTTTAGTTAGCTTGAGTTAGCTTGAGTTAGCTTGAGTTAGCTTGAGTTAGCTTGTCTTAGCTTTAGCTAGCTTGAGTTAGCTTGAACTAGCTTTAGCTACCTTGAGTTAGCTTGAGTTAGCTCGGGTTAGCTTGAGTTAGCTTGAGTTAGCTTGAGTTAGCTTTAGCTAGCTTGAGTTAGCTTGAGTTAGCTTGAGTTAGCTTGAGTTAGCTTGAGTTAGCTTGAGTTAGCTTGTCTTAGCTTTAGCTAGCTTGAGTTAGCTTGAACTAGCTTTAGCTACCTTGAGTTAGCTTGAGTTAGCTCGGGTTAGCTTGAGTTAGCTTGAGTTAGCTTGAGTTAGCTTTAGCTAGCTTGAGTTAGCTTGAGTTAGCTTGAGTTAGCTTGAGTTAGCTTGAATTAGCTTGAGTTAGCTTGAGTTAGCTTTAGCTAGCTTGGGTTAGCTTGAGCTAGCTTGAGTTAGCTCGGGTTAGCTTGAGTTAGCTTGAGTTAGCTTTAGCTAGCTTGAGTTAGCTTGAGTTAGCTTGAGTTAGCTTGAGTTAGCTTTAGCTAGCTTGAGTTAGCTTGAACTAGCTTGAGTTAGCTTGAGCTAGCTTGAGTTAGCTTGAGTTAGCTTGAGTTAGCTTTAGCTAGCTTGAGTTAGCTTGAACTAGCTTGAGTTAGCTTGAGTTAGCTTGAGTTAGCTTGTCTTAGCTTTAGCTAGCTTGAGCTAGCTTGAACTAGCTTTAGCTACCTTGAGTTAGCTTGAGTTAGCTCGGGTTAGCTTGAGTTAGCTTTAGCTAGCTTGAGTTAGCTTGAGTTAGCTTGAGTTAGCTTGAGTTAGCTTGAATTAGCTTGAGTTAGCTTGAGTTAGCTTTAGCTAGCTTGGGTTAGCTTGAGCTAGCTTGAGTTAGCTCGGGTTAGCTTGAGTTAGCTTGAGTTAGCTTTAGCTAGCTTGAGTTAGCTTGAGTTAGCTTGAGTTAGCTTGAGTTAGCTTTAGCTAGCTTGAGTTAGCTTGAACTAGCTTGAGTTAGCTTGAGCTAGCTTGAGTTAGCTTGAGTTAGCTTGAGTTAGCTTTAGCTAGCTTGAGTTAGCTTGAACTAGCTTTAGTTAGCTTGAGTTAGCTTGAGTTAGCTTTAGCTAGCTTGGGTTAGCTTGAGCTAGCTTGAGTTAGCTCGGGTTAGCTTGAGTTAGCTTGAGTTAGCTTTAGCTAGCTTGAGTTAGCTTGAGTTAGCTTGAGTTAGCTTGAGTTAGCTTTAGCTAGCTTGAGTTAGCTTGAACTAGCTTGAGTTAGCTTGAGCTAGCTTGAGTTAGCTTGAGTTAGCTTGAGTTAGCTTTAGCTAGCTTGAGTTAGCTTGAACTAGCTTTAGTTAGCTTGAGTTAGCTTGAGTTAGCTTGAGTTAGCTTGAGTTAGCTTGTCTTAGCTTTAGCTAGCTTGAGTTAGCTTGAACTAGCTTTAGCTACCTTGAGTTAGCTTGAGTTAGCTCGGGTTAGCTTGAGTTAGCTTGAGTTAGCTTGAGTTAGCTTTAGCTAGCTTGAGTTAGCTTGAGTTAGCTTGAGTTAGCTTGAGTTAGCTTGAGTTAGCTTGAGTTAGCTTGTCTTAGCTTTAGCTAGCTTGAGTTAGCTTGAACTAGCTTTAGCTACCTTGAGTTAGCTTGAGTTAGCTCGGGTTAGCTTGAGTTAGCTTGAGTTAGCTTGAGTTAGCTTTAGCTAGCTTGAGTTAGCTTGAGTTAGCTTGAGTTAGCTTGAGTTAGCTTGAATTAGCTTGAGTTAGCTTGAGTTAGCTTTAGCTAGCTTGGGTTAGCTTGAGCTAGCTTGAGTTAGCTCGGGTTAGCTTGAGTTAGCTTGAGTTAGCTTTAGCTAGCTTGAGTTAGCTTGAGTTAGCTTGAGTTAGCTTGAGTTAGCTTTAGCTAGCTTGAGTTAGCTTGAACTAGCTTGAGTTAGCTTGAGCTAGCTTGAGTTAGCTTGAGTTAGCTTGAGTTAGCTTTAGCTAGCTTGAGTTAGCTTGAACTAGCTTGAGTTAGCTTGAGTTAGCTTGAGTTAGCTTGTCTTAGCTTTAGCTAGCTTGAGCTAGCTTGAACTAGCTTTAGCTACCTTGAGTTAGCTTGAGTTAGCTCGGGTTAGCTTGAGTTAGCTTGAGTTAGCTTGAGTTAGCTTTAGCTAGCTTGAGTTAGCTTGAGTTAGCTTGAGTTAGCTTGAACTAGCTTGAGTTAGCTTGAGTTAGCTTGAGTTAGCTTGAGTTAGCTTGAGTTAGCTTGTCTTAGCTTTAGCTAGCTTGAGTTAGCTTGAACTAGCTTTAGCTACCTTGAGTTAGCTTGAGTTAGCTCGGGTTAGCTTGAGTTAGCTTGAGTTAGCTTGAGTTAGCTTTAGCTAGCTTGAGTTAGCTTGAGTTAGCTTGAGTTAGCTTGAGTTAGCTTGAATTAGCTTGAGTTAGCTTGAGTTAGCTTTAGCTAGCTTGGGTTAGCTTGAGCTAGCTTGAGTTAGCTCGGGTTAGCTTGAGTTAGCTTGAGTTAGCTTTAGCTAGCTTGAGTTAGCTTGAGTTAGCTTGAGTTAGCTTGAGTTAGCTTTAGCTAGCTTGAGTTAGCTTGAACTAGCTTGAGTTAGCTTGAGCTAGCTTGAGTTAGCTTGAGTTAGCTTGAGTTAGCTTTAGCTAGCTTGAGTTAGCTTGAACTAGCTTGAGTTAGCTTGAGCTAGCTTGAGTTAGCTTGAGTTAGCTTGAGTTAGCTTTAGCTAGCTTGAGTTAGCTTGAACTAGCTTGAGTTAGCTTGAGTTAGCTTGAGTTAGCTTGAGTTAGCTTGTCTTAGCTTTAGCTAGCTTGAGCTAGCTTGAACTAGCTTTAGCTACCTTGAGTTAGCTTGAGTTAGCTCGGGTTAGCTTGAGTTAGCTTGAGTTAGCTTGAGTTAGCTTGAGCTAGCTTGAGTTAGCTTGAGTTAGCTTGAGTTAGCTTTAGCTAGCTTGAGTTAGCTTGAACTAGCTTGAGTTAGCTTGAGCTAGCTTGAGTTAGCTTGAGTTAGCTTGAGTTAGCTTTAGCTAGCTTGAGTTAGCTTGAACTAGCTTGAGTTAGCTTGAGTTAGCTTGAGTTAGCTTGAGTTAGCTTGTCTTAGCTTTAGCTAGCTTGAGCTAGCTTGAACTAGCTTTAGCTACCTTGAGTTAGCTTGAGTTAGCTCGGGTTAGCTTGAGTTAGCTTGAGTTAGCTTGAGTTAGCTTTAGCTAGCTTGAGTTAGCTTGAGTTAGCTTGAGTTAGCTTGAACTAGCTTGAGTTAGCTTGAGTTAGCTTGAGTTAGCTTGAGTTAGCTTGAGTTAGCTTGAGTTAGCTTGTCTTAGCTTTAGCTAGCTTGAGTTAGCTTGAACTAGCTTTAGCTACCTTGAGTTAGCTTGAGTTAGCTCGGGTTAGCTTGAGTTAGCTTGAGTTAGCTTGAGTTAGCTTTAGCTAGCTTGAGTTAGCTTGAGTTAGCTTGAGTTAGCTTGAGTTAGCTTGAATTAGCTTGAGTTAGCTTGAGTTAGCTTTAGCTAGCTTGGGTTAGCTTGAGCTAGCTTGAGTTAGCTCGGGTTAGCTTGAGTTAGCTTGAGTTAGCTTTAGCTAGCTTGAGTTAGCTTGAGTTAGCTTGAGTTAGCTTGAGTTAGCTTTAGCTAGCTTGAGTTAGCTTGAACTAGCTTGAGTTAGCTTGAGCTAGCTTGAGTTAGCTTGAGTTAGCTTGAGTTAGCTTTAGCTAGCTTGAGTTAGCTTGAACTAGCTTTAGTTAGCTTGAGTTAGCTTGAGTTAGCTTGAGTTAGCTTGAGTTAGCTTGTCTTAGCTTTAGCTAGCTTGAGTTAGCTTGAACTAGCTTTAGCTACCTTGAGTTAGCTTGAGTTAGCTCGGGTTAGCTTGAGTTAGCTTGAGTTAGCTTGAGTTAGCTTTAGCTAGCTTGAGTTAGCTTGAGTTAGCTTGAGTTAGCTTGAGTTAGCTTGAGTTAGCTTGAGTTAGCTTGTCTTAGCTTTAGCTAGCTTGAGTTAGCTTGAACTAGCTTTAGCTACCTTGAGTTAGCTTGAGTTAGCTCGGGTTAGCTTGAGTTAGCTTGAGTTAGCTTGAGTTAGCTTTAGCTAGCTTGAGTTAGCTTGAGTTAGCTTGAGTTAGCTTGAGTTAGCTTGAATTAGCTTGAGTTAGCTTGAGTTAGCTTTAGCTAGCTTGGGTTAGCTTGAGCTAGCTTGAGTTAGCTCGGGTTAGCTTGAGTTAGCTTGAGTTAGCTTTAGCTAGCTTGAGTTAGCTTGAGTTAGCTTGAGTTAGCTTGAGTTAGCTTTAGCTAGCTTGAGTTAGCTTGAACTAGCTTGAGTTAGCTTGAGCTAGCTTGAGTTAGCTTGAGTTAGCTTGAGTTAGCTTTAGCTAGCTTGAGTTAGCTTGAACTAGCTTGAGTTAGCTTGAGTTAGCTTGAGTTAGCTTGAGTTAGCTTGAGTTAGCTTGTCTTAGCTTTAGCTAGCTTGAGTTAGCTTGAACTAGCTTTAGCTACCTTGAGTTAGCTTGAGTTAGCTCGGGTTAGCTTGAGTTAGCTTGAGTTAGCTTGAGTTAGCTTTAGCTAGCTTGAGTTAGCTTGAGTTAGCTTGAGTTAGCTTGAACTAGCTTGAGTTAGCTTGAGTTAGCTTGAGTTAGCTTGAGTTAGCTTGAGTTAGCTTGTCTTAGCTTTAGCTAGCTTGAGTTAGCTTGAACTAGCTTTAGCTACCTTCAGTTAGCTTGAGTTAGCTCGGGTTAGCTTGAGTTAGCTTGAGTTAGCTTGAGTTAGCTTTAGCTAGCTTGAGTTAGCTTGAGTTAGCTTGAGTTAGCTTGAGTTAGCTTGAATTAGCTTGAGTTAGCTTGAGTTAGCTTTAGCTAGCTTGGGTTAGCTTGAGCTAGCTTGAGTTAGCTCGGGTTAGCTTGAGTTAGCTTGAGTTAGCTTTAGCTAGCTTGAGTTAGCTTGAGTTAGCTTGAGTTAGCTTGAGTTAGCTTTAGCTAGCTTGAGTTAGCTTGAGCTAGCTGAGTTAGCTTGAGTTAGCTAGCTTGAGCTTGAGCTAGCTAGCTAGCTTGAGCTTGAGCTAGCTAGCTCGCTTGAGCTTGAGCTTGAGCTAGCTAGCTTGAGCTTGAGCTAGCTAGCTAGCTTGAGCTTGAGCTTGAGCTAGCTGGCTTGAGCTTGAGCTAGCTAGCTTGAGCTTGAGCTAGCTAGCTAGCTAGCTTGAGCTTGAGCTTGAGCTAGCTAGCTAGCTTGAGCTAGCTATCTAGCTTGAGCTTGAGCTAGCTAGCTAGCTTGAGCTTGAGCTTGAGCTTGAGCTAGCTGGCTTGAGCTTGAGCTAGCTAGCTTGAGCTTGAGCTAGCTAGCTAGCTTGAGCTTGAGCTTGAGCTAGCTGGCTTGAGCTTGAGCTAGCTAGCTTGAGCTTGAGCTAGCTAGCTAGCTTGAGCTTGAGCTTGAGCTAGCTAGCTAGCTAGCTTGAGCTTGAGCTTGAGCTTGAGCTAGCTAGCTTGAGCTTGAGCTAGCTAGCTAGCTTGAGCTTGAGCTTGAGCTAGCTAGCTTGAGCTTGAGCTTGAGCTAGCTAGCTTGAGCTTGAGCTTGAGCTAGCTAGCTTGAGCTTGAGCTTGAGCTAGCTAGCTTGAGCTTGAGCTTGAGCTAGCTAGCTAGCTAGCTTGAGCTTGAGCTAGCTAGCTTGAGCTTGAGCTAGCTAGCTAGCTTGAGATTGAGCTTGAGCTAGCTGGCTTGAGCTTGAGCTAGCTAGCTTGAGCTTGAGCTAGCTAGCTTGAGCTTGAGCTAGCTAGCTAGCTTGAACTTGAGCTAGCTAGCTAGCTTGAGCTTGAGCTTGAGCTAGCTAGCTAGCTTGAGCTTGAGCTTGAGCTAGCTGGCTTGAGCTTGAGCTAGCTAGCTTGAGCTTGAGCTAGCTAGCTTGAGCTTGAGCTAGCTAGCTAGCTTGAACTTGAGCTAGCTAGCTAGCTTGAGCTTGAGCTAGCTAGCTAGCTTGAGCTTGAGCTAGCTAGCTAGCTTGAGCTTGAGCTTGAGCTAGCTAGCTTGAGCTTGAGCTTGAGCTAGCTAGCTAGCTTGAGCTTGAGCTAGCTAGCTTGAGCTTGAGCTAGCTAGCTTGAGCTTGAGCTAGCTAGCTAGCTTGAGCTTGAGCTAGCTAGCTAGCTTGAACTTGAGCTAGCTAGCTAGCTTGAGCTTGAGCTAGCTAGCTAGCTTGAGCTAGCTAGCTAGCTTGAGCTTGAGCTTGAGCTAGCTAGCTTGAGCTTGAGCTAGCTAGCTAGCTTGAGCTTGAGCTAGCTAGCTAGCTTGAGCTTGAGCTAGCTAGCTAGCTTGAGCTTGAGCTTGAGCTAGCTAGCTTGAGCTTGAGCTTGAGCTAGCTAGCTAGCTTGAGCTTGAGCTAGCTAGCTTGAGCTTGAGCTAGCTAGCTTGAGCTTGAGCTAGCTAGCAAGCTTGTGCTTGAGCTAGCTAGCTAGCTTGAGCTTGAGCTTGAGCTAGCTAGCTTGAGCTTGAGCTAGCTAGCTTGAGCTTGAGCTAGCTAGCTTGAGCTTGAGCTAGCTAGCAAGCTTGTGCTTGAGCTAGCTAGCTAGCTTGAGCTTGAGCTTGAGCTAGCTGGCTTGAGCTTGAGCTAGCTAGCTTGAGCTTGAGCTAGCTAGCTTGAGCTTGACCTAGCTAGCTAGCTTGAACTTGAGCTAGCTAGCTAGCTTGAGCTTGAGCTAGCTAGCTAGCTTGAGCTTGAGCTAGCTAGCTAGCTTGAGCTTGAGCTTGAGCTAGCTAGCTTGAGCTTGAGCTTGAGCTAGCTAGCTAGCTTGAGCTTGAGCTAGCTAGCTTGAGCTTGAGCTAGCTAGCTTGAGCTTGAGCTAGCTAGCTAGCTTGAGCTTGAGCTAGCTAGCTAGCTTGAACTTGAGCTAGCTAGCTAGCTTGAGTTTGAGCTAGCTAGCTTGAGCTTGAGCTAGCTAGCTTGAGCTTGAGCTAGCTAGCTAGCTTGAACTTGAGCTAGCTAGCTAGCTTGAGCTTGAGCTAGCTAGCTAGCTTGAGCTTGAGCTAGCTAGCTAGCTTGAGCTTGAGCTTGAGCTAGCTAGCTTGAGCTTGAGCTTGAGCTAGCTAGCTAGCTTGAGCTTGAGCTAGCTAGCTTGAGCTTGAGCTAGCTAGCTTGAGCTTGAGCTAGCTAGCTAGCTTGAGCTTGAGCTAGCTAGCTAGCTTGAACTTGAGCTAGCTAGCTAGCTTGAGCTTGAGCTAGCTAGCTTGAGCTTGAGCTAGCTAGCTAGCTTGAGCTTGAGCTTGAGCTAGCTAGCTAGCTAGCTTGAGCTTGAGCTTGAGCTTGAGCTAGCTAGCTTGAGCTTGAGCTAGCTAGCTAGCTTGAGCTTGGGCTTGAGCTAGCTAGCTTGAGCTTGAGCTTGAGCTAGCTAGCTTGAGCTTGAGCTTGAGCTAGCTAGCTTGAGCTTGAGCTTGAGCTAGCTAGCTTGAGCTTGAGCTTGAGCTAGCTAGCTAGCTAGCTTGAGCTTGAGCTAGCTAGCTTGAGCTTGAGCTAGCTAGCTAGCTTGAGCTTGAGCTTGAGCTAGCTGGCTTGAGCTTGAGCTAGCTAGCTTGAGCTTGAGCTAGCTAGCTTGAGCTTGAGCTAGCTAGCTAGCTTGAACTTGAGCTAGCTAGCTAGCTTGAGCTTGAGCTTGAGCTTGAGCTAGCTAGCTAGCTTGAGCTTGAGCTTGAGCTAGCTGGCTTGAGCTTGAGCTAGCTAGCTTAGCTAGCTTGAGCTTGAGCTTGAGCTAGCTAGCTAGCTTGAGCTTGAGCTAGCTAGCTTGAGCTTGAGCTAGCTAGCTTGAGCTTGAGCTAGCTAGCTAGCTTGAGCTTGAGCTAGCTAGCTAGCTTGAGCTTGAGCTAGCTGAGCTTGAGCTTGAGCTAGCTAGCTAGCTTGAGCTAGCTAGCTAGCTTGAGCTTGAGCTTGAGCTAGCTAGCTTGAGCTTGAGCTAGCTAGCTAGCTTGAGCTTGAGCTAGCTAGCTAGCTTGAGCTTGAGCCAGCTAGCTAGCTTGAGCTTGAGCTTGAGCTAGCTAGCTTGAGCTTGAGCTTGAGCTAGCTAGCTAGCTTGAGCTTGAGCTAGCTAGCTTGAGCTTGAGCTAGCTAGCTTGAGCTTGAGCTAGCTAGCAAGCTTGTGCTTGAGCTAGCTAGCTAGCTTGAGCTTGAGCTTGAGCTAGCTAGCTTGAGCTTGAGCTAGCTAGCTTGAGCTTGAGCTAGCTAGCTTGAGCTTGAGCTAGCTAGCAAGCTTGTGCTTGAGCTAGCTAGCTAGCTTGAGCTTGAGCTTGAGCTAGCTGGCTTGAGCTTGAGCTAGCTAGCTTGAGCTTGAGCTAGCTAGCTTGAGCTTGAGCTAGCTAGCTAGCTTGAACTTGAGCTAGCTAGCTAGCTTGAGCTTGAGCTAGCTAGCTAGCTTGAGCTTGAGCTAGCTAGCTAGCTTGAGCTTGAGCTTGAGCTAGCTAGCTTGAGCTTGAGCTTGAGCTAGCTAGCTAGCTGGAGCTTGAGCTAGCTAGCTTGAGCTTGAGCTAGCTAGCTTGAGCTTGAGCTAGCTAGCTAGCTTGAGCTTGAGCTAGCTAGCTAGCTTGAACTTGAGCTAGCTAGCTAGCTTGAGTTTGAGCTAGCTAGCTTGAGCTTGAGCTAGCTAGCTTGAGCTTGAGCTAGCTAGCTAGCTTGAACTTGAGCTAGCTAGCTAGCTTGAGCTTGAGCTAGCTAGCTAGCTTGAGCTTGAGCTAGCTAGCTAGCTTGAGCTTGAGCTTGAGCTAGCTAGCTTGAGCTTGAGCTTGAGCTAGCTAGCTAGCTTGAGCTTGAGCTAGCTAGCTTGAGCTTGAGCTAGCTAGCTTGAGCTTGAGCTAGCTAGCTAGCTTGAGCTTGAGCTAGCTAGCTAGCTTGAACTTGAGCTAGCTAGCTAGCTTGAGCTTGAGCTAGCTAGCTAGCTTGAGCTAGCTAGCTAGCTTGAGCTTGAGCTTGAGCTTGAGCTAGCTAGCTTGAGCTTGAGCTAGCTAGCTAGCTTGAGCTTGAGCTAGCTAGCCAGCTTGAGCTTGAGCTAGCTAGCTAGCTTGAGCTTGAGCTTGAGCTAGCTAGCTTGAGCTTGAGCTTGAGCTAGCTAGCTAGCTTGAGCTTGAGCTAGCTAGCTAGCTTGAGCTTGAGCTTGAGCTAGCTAGCTTGAGCTTGAGCTTGAGCTAGCTAGCTAGCTTGAGCTTGAGCTAGCTAGCTTGAGCTTGAGCTAGCTAGCTTGAGATTGAGCTAGCTAGCTAGCTTGTGCTTGAGCTAGCTAGCTAGCTTGAGCTTGAGCTTGAGCTAGCTGGCTTGAGCTTGAGCTAGCTAGCTTGAGCTTGAGCTAGCTAGCTTGAGCTTGAGCTAGCTAGCTAGCTTGAACTTGAGCTAGCTAGCTAGCTTGAGCTTGAGCTTGAGCTAGCTAGCTAGCTTGAGCTTGAGCTAGCTAGCTAGCTTGAGCTTGAGCTTGAGCTAGCTAGCTTGAGCTTGAGCTTGAGCTAGCTAGCTAGCTTGAGCTTGAGCTAGCTAGCTTGAGCTTGAGCTAGCTAGCTTGAGCTTGAGCTAGCTAGCTAGCTTGAGCTTGAGCTAGCTAGCTAGCTTGAACTTGAGCTAGCTAGCTAGCTTGAGCTTGAGCTAGCTAGCTAGCTTGAGCTAGCTAGCTAGCTTGAGCTTGAGCTTGAGCTTGAGCTAGCTAGCTTGAGCTTGAGCTAGCTAGCTAGCTTGAGCTTGAGCTAGCTAGCTAGCTTGAGCTTGAGCTAGCTAGCTAGCTTGAGCTTGAGCTTGAGCTAGCTAGCTTGAGCTTGAGCTTGAGCTAGCTAGCTAGCTTGAGCTTGAGCTAGCTAGCTTGAGCTTGAGCTAGCTAGCTTGAGCTTGAGCTAGCTAGCTAGCTTGAGCTTGAGCTAGCTAGCTAGCTTGAGCTTGAGCTAGCTGGCTTGAGCTTGAGCTAGATAGCTTGAGCTTGAGCTAGCTAGCTAGCTTGAGCTAGCTAGCTAGAGCTCGACCTATGAAAAGCTGCGCAAACACTTATTCTATAATAATTGCGAAAATTAAAAATTTCACAAGTGAAAAGCTGCATAAACAGTAATTCTATGTGTGGGGCATTATTAGGGGGAGGTGTCTTGTCAAAATATGGCTGGACTAAAGACCTCAACCCAGATAGGGTGGAAGGCCCTATGATCGGTCTGTTACTAATCGGTGACCGATAAAGACCTGACCAAGGCCTGTAGTAAGCTTGGTTAGGCATTACAGGAGATAACACTAAGACCGAGGGGTCTTAGAGAGCCCTCTAGCGGGGCGAATAGAGCTAGATCGAGCCTTGGGAAAGCTAGATCGAGCAGGACTGAAGCTAAAGGATAGACCGAGAGGTCTGTCTGGTCCTCCTAGAGAGGCCAAGAGAAAGTACGAGAAGCCAACTAAAGCTTGATCGGGCCTTCAGCAAGCACGACCGAGCTGTACCGGAGCTAACACTAAGACCGAGGGGTCTTAGAGAGCCCTCTAGCGGGGCGAATAGAGCTAGATCGAGCCTTGGGAAAGCTAGATCGAGCAGGACTGAAGCTAAACGATAGACCGAGAGGTCTGTCTGGTCCTCCTAGAGAGGCCAAGAGAAAAAACGAGAAGCTAACTAAAGCTTGATCGGGCCTTCAGCAAGCACGACCGAGCTGTACCGGAGCTAACACTAAGACCGAGGGGTCTTAGAGAGCCCTCTAGCGGGGCGAATAGAGCTTGATCAAGCCTTGGGCAAGCTAGATCGAGCAGGACTGAAGCTAAGCAAGAGACCGAGAGGTCTGTCTGGTCCTCCTAGAGAGGCCAAGAGAAAGTACGAGAAGCCAACTAAAGCTTGATCGGGCCTTCAGCAAGCACGACCGAGCTGTACCGGAGCTAACACTAAGACCGAGGGGTCTTAGAGAGCCCTCTAGCGGGGCGAATAGAGCTAGATCGAGCCTTGGGAAAGCTAGATCGAGCAGGACTGAAGCTAAACGATAGACCGAGAGGTCTGTCTGGTCCTCCTAGAGAGGCCAAGAGAAAGTACGAGAAGCTAACTAAAGCTTGATCGCGCCTTCAGCAAGCACGATTGAGCAAGACCGGAGCTAACACTAAGACCGAAGTGTCTTAGAGAGCCCTCTGGTGGGGCGAATAGAGCTAGATCGAGCCTTGGGAAAGCTAGATCGAGTAAGATTGAAGCTGAAAGAGTGTCAGAGGAGCAAATGAACCTCCAAAAAGTGAAAATCAAATTTTAGAAAAAACACAAGTTAAATACTGCATGGACAGTATTTCTATGTGTGGGGCATTATTAGGGGGAGGTGTCTTGTCAAAATATGGCTGGACTAAAGACCTCAACCCGGATAGGGTGGAAGGCCCCATGATCGGTCTGTTACTAATCGGTGACCGATAAAGACCTGACCAAGGCCTGTAGTAAGCTTGGTTAGGCATTACAGGAGTTAACACTAAGACCGAGGGGTCTTAGAGAGCCCTCTAGCGGGGCGAATAGAGCTAGATCGAGCCTTGGGAAAGCTAGATCGAGCAGGACTGAAGCTAAGCAAGAGACCGAAAGGTCTGTCTGGTCCTCCTAGAGAGGCCAAGAGAAAGTACGAGAAGCTAACTAAAGCTTGATCAGGCCTTCAGCAAGCACGACCGAGCTGTACCGGAGCTAACACTAAGACCGAGGGGTCTTAGAGAGCCCTCTAGCAGGGCGAATAGATCTAGATCGAGCCTTGGGAAAGCTAGATCGAGCAGGACTGAAGCTAAACGATAGACCGAGAGGTCTGTCTGGTCCTCCTAGAGAGGCCAAGAGAAAGTACGAGAAGCTAACTAAAGCTTGATCGGGCCTTCAGCAAGCACGACCGAGCTGTACCGGAGCTAACACTAAGACCGAGGGGTCTTAGAGAGCCCTCTAGCAGGGCGAATAGAGCTAGATCGAGCCTTGGGAAAGCTAGATCAAGCAGGACTGAAGCTAAACGATAGACCGAGAGGTCTGTCTGGTCCTCCTATAGAGGCCAAGAGAAAGTACGAGAATCTAACTAAAGCTTGATCGGGCCTTCAGCAAGCACGACCGAGCTGTACCGGAGCTAACACTAAGACCGAGGGGTCTTAGAGAGCCCTCTAGCAGGGCGAATAGAGCTAGATCGAGCCTTGGGAAAGCTAGATCGAGCAGGACTGAAGCTAAACGATAGACCGAGAGGTCTGTCTGGTCCTCCTAGAGAGGCCAAGAGGAAGTACGAGAAGCTAACTAAAGCTTGATCGCGCCTTCAGCAAGCACGATTGAGCAAGACCGGAGCTAACACTAAGACCGAAGTGTCTTAGAGAGCCCTCTAGTGGGGCGAATAGAGCTAGATCGAGCCTTGGGAAAGCTAGATCGAGTAAGATTGAAGCTGAAAGAGTGTCAGAGGAGCAAATGAACCTCCAAAAAGTGAAAATCAAATTTTAGAAAAAAACACAAGTTAAATACTGCATGGACAGTAATTCTATGTGTGGGGCATTATTAGGGAGAGGTGTCTTGTCAAAATATGGCTGGACTAAAGACCTCAACCCGGATAGGGTGGAAGGCCCTATGATTGGTCTGTTACTAATCGGTGACCGATAAAGACCTGACCAAGGCCTGTAGTAAGCTTGGTTAGGCATTACAGAAGATAACACTAAGACCGAGGGGTCTTAGAGAGCCCTCTAGCGGGGCGAATAGAGCTTGATCAAGCCTTGGGCAAGCTAGATCGAGCAGGACTGAAGCTAAACGATAGACCGAGAGGTCTGTCTGGTCCTCCTAGAGAGGCCAAGAGAAAGTACGAGAATCTAACTAAAGCTGGGTCGGGCCTTCAGCAAGCACGACCGAGCAGTACCGGAGCTAACACTAAGACCGAGGGGTCTTAGAGAGCCCTCTAGTGGGGCGAATAGAGCTAGATCGAGCCTTGGGAAAGCTAGATCGAGCAGGACTGAAGCTAAACGATAAACCGAAAGGTCTGACGGGTCCTCATAAGAGGCATGGAGAAAGATCTGATACTAAAGTACCTCTCGGAAGTAATAAAATATGCCTGATGAAGCCGGGTATGATGTTTGTTGTTTGATGGCATTCATCGATTAGGTCTGGTGGATTCCCCATTACTCCGAGTGGTACTAGTAGAGGCTCCTACAGGGGTGAGCAAAGCGAGATCAAGCCTTAGGCAAGCTAGATCGAGCAGAACTGAAGCTGAAAAGCAAAATAAATGACAGGTCTGTCCAAATCAATAAACTTGAAATCCAGTGTGGTCACCACGGGTCACGAGGTGAATTCCTAGCGATTGTCTGCTGAACGTATAGGAAGGCCCGAAACGAACGATAATTTCATTGCACAGTGGAGATACTATACGTTCAGGAGTAGCATACATCGGGTTTGATCTATGATCATGTCTGGTCTCCGAGGATCCACCGGGTTACCAACTGGCACCGCTGTACTGGGTGTAAAACTGGGCCACCTGAAGTCCCGGGTGTAAAACTAGGTGCCTCTGTGCCAAAGTAGCGGCTTGCGTAGTGCATTATGCCTCCGGCTTGCGAAATGGTTATAAGCAATAACAACAGGACGCCGCGGGGTGTTCACTTAAAGGAGTAACGTTCTCTCAAGGGAGGGGATCTAAAAATCTTGATAAAACATTTATTCTATGCAAAATTTGTGCGCAAATTTTGCAAAGTAAAAAGCTGCACTGTAGCAAATTCTATGTGTGTAGCATTATTAGGGAAGTGTTGTTTGATGGCACCTCTCTACTTGATGCACCAAAGAACTACCTTGATGGCTCATGACCGCTGGTAATCTGTCGTCGCTAGTAGTTCGGAACTGAGAACAAATATGTTCGCAAATTACAACAATTATACAGCATATTGCTGAATAAAGCAGAACCGAATAATACTCAGTGACTTTACACCAAGACTGACTAATGTCTGGATTGTATCGTCCTACTCGAGTAAGGCGAAGAAAAGCTAGAAAGATACGCTTTTCACAAAGCAGGCTTAATGCATGCAAACCAAGGAGGAAGGAGTGATGCCCCTCCTTATAATAAGCAGAACCAAATAAAGAACAGACAGCATCATCTGTACAGTGACCAAGAAGAGGTGAAACTTCTGTATGTGAAAAGGCAATTTGAGCGAGATTTATTAGCAGACTAGTATTATGTTGTTTCTAGTAGGCGAAAGCCGAAACATCAACATGTGAAAATCTGATATTAAATCCTCAATCATTTTCCCTAGTATTATACAGCTATGAGTAACCTTAATTGGACACGGCAATTATTGCTGACCGGTGAAACTTTCGCATGGGAAAGACACACACACTTCTTGACAAAGCAATAAGTATTATGCTGTTTCTAGTACGCGAAAGCAGAAACATCAGCATGTGAAAGTTGTGAAGTTGAAGAATTTTTGTGTTGAGTACGATGTTGTTACTAGTAACCATGTCGACAGCTGAGAACTGTTCTCTAACCAATAGAAGGTGAAACTTCTGTATGTGAAAAGGCAATTTGAGCGAGATTTCTTAGCAGACTAGTATTATGTTGTTTCTAGTAGGCGAAAGCCGAAACATCAACATGTGAAAATCTGATATTAAATCCTCAATCATTTTCCCTAGTATTATACAGCTACTAGTAGCCGTAATTGGTCAGGGAAACATTGTTGACCGGTGAAACTTCACATGGGAAAGACACACAAATTACTTGACAAAACAATAAGTATTATGCTGTTTCTAGTATGCGAAAGCAGAAACATCAGCATGTGAAAGTTGTGAAGTTGAAAAGTTTTTGTGTTGAGTACGGTGTTGTTACTAGTAACCATGTCGACAGCTGGAAAGCTGTTCTCTAACCAATAAAAGGTAAAACTTCTGTATCTGAAGAGGCGGCGTGATTGAGATTTTTAACAGACTAGTATTATGTTGTTTCTAGTAGGCGAGAGCCGAAACATCGACATGTGAACATCTGGTTTTTAAATCATGAGTCAATTCTCCCTAGTATGATACAGTTGTTAGCCGGTATTGGTAACAGTAGAACAGAGATTTGGAGGGCAAAACCTGCTCATGGGAAATGCTCACAGAGCGCTATCTACCAGTACACATAGTATTATGCTGTTTCTAGTACGCGCGAGCCGAAACATCAGCATGTGAAATGTGTAATCGTGGGTAACTCTAAGTGTGTAGAGTACTGTGTAGTAACTAGTAGCCATGCCAAAGCATGCATTGAAACTCTTCGTGATTTAAAAAGCTCAAAGCAAGATTGACGAGGCCGCAAGGCTATGTCTTTCTAAATTCGAACAAATCGAAAGATTGTTCAAAGTACAATTAAACTGATTGATCCTGTCAGTTGCCATATGCTTGTCTGAAAGACTAAGCCATGCATGTGCAAGCGAAGCTTGAAAAAGTGGAACCGCGAATGGCTCATTAAATCAGTTACTATCTATTAGTTGATTTGCAAGCTAAATGAATAACTGCGGTAACCCTGCAGCTAATGCATGCTGATTGTCCGACACTGTCGGAGACTTTTACAAGACTACACCGGGTGATTTGCTAAGTACAGACACATCCCGTGATGAGTCCTAGTAACTGAAAGATCCCAGATAGCTTCGGCTTGGGGACGGAACTTCCGAATTTCTGACCTATCAACCTATGATGGTAGTGTAACGGACTACCATGGTTGTGACGGGTAACGGGGAATCAGGGTTCGATTCCGGAGAGGGAGCCTTAGAAACGGCTACCACATCCAAGGAAGGCAGCAGGCACGCAAATTACCCACTCTCCGCACGAGGAGGTAGTGACTAGAAATAATGATATGAACCTTTATGGTTTGTAATCAGAATGGAATGGACTTAAAAGCTCCATTGATGAACGAGTAGAGGGCAAGTCTGGTGCCAGCAGCCGCGGTAATACCAGCCTCTACAAGCGTATGCAATAGTTGCTGCGTTTAAAAAGCTCATAGTTGGATCTGTTTGAGTAGAACGGCAACATGGTCTTCAGTTAAATCTGTTGACTCGTTCCGCTCATCCTTCGCATCGAAGAAATAGTTTGCACTTAAATGTGACGAACTGTGGAAACGGTGTTTTCACCCTGAGAAAATTAGAGTGTTCAAAGCATCCTTTGGGATCGAATAATAAAGCATGGAATAATGGAGAATGACCCGCTACTCGATTGATGCCGGTTGGCTGAGTGCGGTAATGATTGAAAGGAACAGACGGGGGCATTTGTATTGCTACGTTAGAGGTGAAATTCTTGGATCGTGGCAAGACAAACTACTGCGAAAGCATTTGCCAAGAATGTTTTCATTAATCAAGAACGAAAGTCAGAGTATTGAAGAGGATTAGATACCCTCGTAATTCTGACCATAAACTATACCAACCTACAATTTGTCAAAGTCGATCTTGACTTGGCAAGAGATTAACCGGGAAACCAAAGTTTATTGGTTCCGGGGGAAGTATGGTTGCAAAATCGAAACTTAAAGGAATTGACGGAAGGGCACCACCAGGAGTGGAGCCTGCGGCTTAATTTGACTCAACACGGGAAAACTCACCCGGTCCAGACATCTTAAGGATTGACAGATTGAATATCTTTCATGATTATATGGGCGGTGGTGCATGGCCGTTCTTAGTTAGTGGAGTGATCTGTCTGGTTAATTCCGATAACGAACGAGATCTTCTCCATCTAAATAATGAAATTCACTATATGTGAATTCAAACACTTCTTAGAGGAACTATGCGGAATTAAATACCGCAGATGAAGTGAGGCTATAACAGGTCTGTGATGCCCTTAGATGTTCTGGACTGCACGCGCGCTACACTGTGTACTTTTAGATTGAGTACTCAGCCCTTGGTCCGAAATGGACTGGGCAATCAGAGAAAAGTACAGCGCTTCAAGGGGATCGTCTGTTGTAACTTGCAGACGTGAACCAGGAATTCCTGGTACTTATGAGTCAACAACTCATAGGGATTACGTCCCTGCCCTTTGTACACACCGCCCGTCGCTACTACTGATTGGATAGTTAAGCAAGAATTGCAAATTCCTACTGTTGGGACTTCGGTCTCCGGCAACGGGATGAAGCGGATCGAGCTTAATTGTCTAGAGGAAGTAAAAGTCGTAACAAGGTTTCCGTAGGGGAACCTGCGGAAGGATCAGTGATTGATTCCTTCGGGCATGGCTGCTGGTAGAGGCCATGTCTGTAGTGCGCATGACGCTCTGTCGCTAGAGATTGCTTGGCAACCAATCTCGAATTATGTATCGAGCTCAAAAACTACTTGTGTGGATACATAGTTCAGCAGTCATGGCAAGGGACTGCTTAAAGGGAGACTAGTTAGCAAAAGCAGCCTAGCAGAACTGCAGCTATCTAGATCTCAGAAGCTGGGTTATAGAAGCCCAGCTATAGACTTGTGAATGAGAAAGGCCTAAAAAGGTCCACAAGTCGCGTGGTTAGAACCGACACGCAAAAATCCCAGCGAGTGACAGAGCGTTGCGCTGTTCAGTGGGAAAGAGTTGAGCTACTCGGGGCGCCCACTGAACTTGCTCCGAGCCAAAGGCTCGAAAAAACACAGCTTAGCCTCAGATCCTTTACATAGAAGGCTAGCTAAAATAAACTTACCTTGGACGAGGGTAAAGTTTAGTCAGTTCTTAGGGGAGAGTAATCCACAGCTTCTCGCCCTCTGAACATTCTCCCAGATATGTAGGTCTGGGAGAGTCTCCTCCTGTTCTTCGGAATCTGGAGGTAGACAAAGACAGTACGATACGATCTTGCATCGGGATGACTAACCGATAATGATCATAATCTGACAATTTTTCCGGCTTGAGGCACCGGAGTCAGATTAAAGACACATACTGAACTAAAGGCGTATGTGCAAAGCTTGTCGGAGTGTAGAGAGTCAAGCTGAGTTGACTCGTCACGTGGTGATGACAACAGCCATGTGCAAAACACTCACAACTTTATCGTCTATGTGGAAAAGGTTGCTAACAGCGCTCTCTATGAGAGGCCCTCGCATATAACTATACGAGGAAAAGGCGATAGAGTTGTTTGAATGTGGGGCAGGTTCATCGACAAGCTAAGTTGATCACATTCTTGTTGTGGCATCCTACTAGAATTGGTCACGGTCTGCACCAACTCTCCCCAAGTTGGCCAGACTTAAAACTAGAAATAAGGTTTGCAGCTATGTGAACCTAGAAACTGTAAAGGAGTTGAAAGAACTTAAAGGAATTGAAAGAGGCCTTGAGGTATATCCTCTTGGTAAAGACCCACAAAAGCTCACAAAAGTGGCTTCGAAGGGCAAAACTGGTTCATCCAAAACAATTGGAGAGCTTAAAGCAGAACCAATTCGAATGAAACACTATTGGTGAAACTTCATCATGAGAACGTCACAAGCTGATCACGCTCTATGATATGACTAGTATTATGTTGCTTCTAGTAGGCTAAGCGCAAGCCGAAACATCAACATGTGAAAGTCGTAGAATTTTGCAATCAAACTGTGGCTAGTACTGTGATGTTACTAGTAACCTGGTGTTCCGTCATATGGCCAAGAGAGCATTTGAAGGCGAAACTTCTGCATGGGAAAGCTGCATCATGATCAAAATTTTATATCGAGTATTATGTTGACGTTAGTAGGCCTTGGCCGAAAACGCAGCATGTGAAAGGTATAGATAAAAGTTATTGTTGCAGTCAGTACTGTGTAGTTACTAGTAGCTGGATTTAAGCTCAAAATGAGACACTGTTGGTGAAACTTCATCATGAGAATGTCACAAGCTGATCAAGCTCTATGATATGACTAGTATTATGTTGCTTCTAGTAGGCTAAGCGCAAGCCGAAACATCAACATGTGAAAGTCGTAGAATTTTGCGATCAAATTGTGGCTAGTACTGTGATGTTACTAGTAACCTTGTGTTACGTCATATGGCCAAGAGAGCATTTGAAGGCGAAACTTCTGCATGGGGAAGCTGCATCATGAACAAAAGTTTATATCGAGTATTATGTTGACATTAGTAGGCCCTGGCCGAAAGCGCAGCATGTGAAAGATATAGATAAAAGTTATCGTTGCAGTCAGTACTGTGTAGTTACTAGTAGCTGGATTTAAGCTCGAAATGAGACACTGTTGGTGAAACTTCATCATGAGAACGTCACAAGCTGATCACGCTCCATGATATGACTAGTATTATGTTGCTTCTAGTAGGCTAAGCGCAAGCCGAAACATCAACATGTGAAAGTCGTAGAATTTTGCGATCAAATTGTGGCTAGTACTGTGATGTTACTAGTAACCTTGTGTTACGTCATATGGCCAAGAGAGCATTTGAAGGCGAAACTTCTGCATGGGGAAGCTGCATCATGAACAAAAGTTTATATCGAGTATTATGTTGACGTTAGTAGGCCCTGGCCGAAAGCGCAGCATGTGAAAGGTATAGATAAAAGTTAGCGTTGCAGTCAGTACTGTGTAGTTACTAGTAGCTGGATTTAAGCTCGAAATGAGACACTGTTGGTGAAACTTCATCATGAGAACGTCACAAGCTGATCACGCTCTATGATATGACTAGTATTATGTTGCTTCTAGTAGGCTAAGCGCAAGCCGAAACATCAACATGTGAAAGTCGTAGAATTTTGCAATCAAACTGTGGCTAGTACTGTGATGTTACTAGTAACCTTTTCTTACGTCATATGGCCAAGAGAGCATTTGAAGGCGAAACTTCTGCATGGGGAAGCTGCATCATGAACAAAAGTTTATATCGAGTATTATGTTGACGTTAGTAGGCCCTGGCCGAAAGCGCAGCATGTGAAAGGTATAGATAAAAGTTATCGTTGCAGTCAGTACTGTGTAGTTACTAGTAGCTGGATTTAAGCTCGAAGTGAGACACTGTTGGTGAAACTTCATCATGAGAACGTCACAAGCTGATCACGCTCTATGATATGACTAGTATTATGTTGCTTATAGTAGGCTAAGCGCAAGCCGAAACATCAACATGTGAAAGTCGTAGAATTTTGCGATCAAATTGTGGCTAGTACTGTGATGTTACTAGTAACCTTGTGTTACGTCATATGGCCAAGAGAGCATTTGAAGGCGAAACTTCTGCATGGGGAAGCTGCATCATGAACAAAAGTTTATATCGAGTATTATGTTGACGTTAGTAGGCCCTGGCCGAAAGCGCAGCATGTGAAAGGTATAGATAAAAGTTAGCGTTGCAGTCAGTACTGTGTAGTTACTAGTAGCTGGATTTAAGCTCGAAATGAGACACTGTTGGTGAAACTTCATCATGAGAACGTCACAAGCTGATCACGCTCTATGATATGACTAGTATTATGTTGCTTCTAGTAGGCTAAGCGCAAGCCGAAACATCAACATGTGAAAGTCGTAGAATTTTGCAATCAAACTGTGGCTAGTACTGTGATGTTACTAGTAACCTTTTCTTACGTCATATGGCCAAGAGAGCATTTGAAGGCGAAACTTCTGCATGGGGAAGCTGCATCATGAACAAAAGTTTATATCGAGTATTATGTTGACGTTAGTAGGCCCTGGCCGAAAGCGCAGCATGTGAAAGGTATAGATAAAAGTTATCGTTGCAGTCAGTACTGTGTAGTTACTAGTAGCTGGATTTAAGCTCGAAGTGAGACACTGTTGGTGAAACTTCATCATGAGAACGTCACAAGCTGATCACGCTCTATGATATGACTAGTATTATGTTGCTTATAGTAGGCTAAGCGCAAGCCGAAACATCAACATGTGAAAGTCGTAGAATTTTGCGATCAAACTGTGGCTAGTACTTTGATGATGCTTGTAGCCAACCGAATTGGTTGAAAAGCCCAATAAGTAAGCTAACTTGGGAGAGCTTGTTGGAAACCAAATGCTACTAGATTGGTCCAAATACATCCTTCAACAGGGGATCACTTGGCTCGCTTTACGAAGAGGAGCACAGCTATATGTGTTAATTCGGTATGAATCGCAAGATTTGTTTACCGACCTCTCTAACGCAAAAGGCGGTCTCGGCTTCGGCTGTTGACTGCGTCCGATTCAGGGTTATATAACTCTCGATTGAACACATTGATGTTCTATTGTTGGTGCTTCCAATAAAATTGGAACACTTAAAGCAGAACCGATTCAAATAATAGCATTCTGATCAATGATTGCATTCCTTGATCAAGAACTGCTGGAGTCATTGTGATGGCGAATTTTCTTCATAAGAAAATTGCAAAGAGACGGAACTTAATGAGACTAGTATTATGTTGTTTCTAGTAAGCGGAAGCTGAAACAGCAACATGTGAAAATCAAGTTTTGTTCAATGATCTCGAGGCGATAAGTACTATGAAGCAACTAGTAGCCTAAGCATGACTCAGATTTGAGACAGTCAAAAAGACTGGCGAAACTTCTTCACATGAAAGTTACATAGAGAACTACAAATGTATACAGCGAGTATTATGTTGTTTCTAGTAGGCGAAAGCTGAAACATCAACATGTGAAAGTTGTCTGCAAACTGTAGAACGATATGTGATTAGTACTGTGCTGTTACTAGTAGCCAGTCTGACTGTAGAAGCCAAGACAAAGGGAAACTAATGCATCTGAAAAGGACAAGTTATGGAAAGGTATGCACGATAAGTATTATGTTGTTTCTAGTAAGCGGCAGCTGAAACATCAACATGTGAACGTCGTTGTGTACAGTAACCTAGAACTATATAGTCCTTAGTAACGTGCATTTACTAGTACCTGTAATTGGTATTCAGACTCAGGCAGTTTGGAATAGTTTGGCAAAGATGCACCAGAGAAAACTGGGATTTGATACAGAAATTGTTGAATACAAGTATTATGCTGCTTCTAGTAGGTTGAATCCGAAACATCAGCATGTGAAAATTGAAAACATTTCTGGTTCGAATTGTCACAAGTATTTGGTGATCTGAGTAGCCAAACTCACTACAACGCCAATTGAAGGCAAAAATTCTCAACGGGAAAAGCTATTCTCATTGAATGAGCTAACAAGACGAGTATTATGTTGCTTCTAGTAGGCGAAAGCCAAAACATCAACATGTGAAAGTCTTGCTGAACAAATTTAATGTTGTTGAGCTCAGTACCGTGTGAATTAGTAGCCATAATTGGCGAGCGAAAATTGAACTGGCGAAACTTCGTCTTTGGAAAATTGCAGATGCCGAGCACTTATTTTGCAACGAGTATTATGTTGACTGTAGTAAGCGAAAGCCGAAACAGCAACATGTGAAAGCTGTTGAAATTTGTGGTCATTTTGCAATAAGTACAAGGAGTGTAACTAGTAGCCAGGTCAAAATTTGGGATAAGAATGAGCAAAAATTCTGCATGAGAACAGTTGAAATTATGAAACTAAATTACAAAGACTAGTATTATGTTGTTTCGAGTACGCGAAAGCGGAAACATCAACATGTGAACGTTTGTAACGAAGTTTCGTTAATTTTCAGCCTAGTACTGAGCAAGAACGAGTAGCCTCATCTCCAATCCCACGCAAAATGTAGTGAAATATGTGAGTGAACCTTATTCACGGTGAGGGTTTCCCGAGGTCTGTATTGCAGCGAGTATTATGTTGCTTCTAGTAAGCGAAAGCTGAAACAACAACATTTGAAAGTTGGAATTAATGACTGAATGGAAACTTCGACCTGTGTTTGATAGTAGTAGCGAACAAAACTGCTGAATCGGTTTCTGTCTCATATTGGTCAGTGAACCAATTAAGAGACAATCAACTACATAACCTGAATTGGGCGAGAGAACCCCCTTAACTTAAGCATATCAGTAAGGGGAGGAAAAGAAATCAACTGAGAATCCCTTAGTAATGGCGAATGAACAGGGAAAAGCTCATCGGGAAGAGAAATGGCAACATTTCTCGGTGTCCGGTATGGTTTGATGCTAGACTGGTGAATTTGTCCTGATGTCTACTGGAAAGTAGCATCAAAGAAGGTGAAAATCCTGTAAAGGTCATTTTCGATACCAGTCATAATGGCTCATTCCTATGAGTAGAGTTGTTTGAAAGTGCAACTCGAAGCTGGAGATATGTCTCTCCAAAAGCTAATTATAAAGCGAGACCGATAGTAAACAAGTACCGTGAGGGAAAGTTGAAAAGCACTCTGAAGAGAGAGTGAAAAGTACGTGAAACTGTTGAAGGGGAACTGGAGTGAGCGTTACCATACTCAATGCCTTGATATTATATTCTCGGCTACCGAGTAGTGTAGTTGTCGTCTTTTGGCAAATCTTGTTAATGAATCGAGCAGAAGTTTTCCTCGGAATTCTTCTTGTTGATTCTAAACAAAATGAGATAAATTGATCTTGATTGCCTGTCTGACCTCAACTTCCTATTCAATGCTCTCTACAGCCCGTCTTGAAACACGGACCAAGGAGTGTGAGTTGCTTGCAAGTGTTGTCGCTCATTGAAAGCGCACACGCGAAATGAAAGTGAACAGTGTAATTTTTATGAATTGCACTACTTTGTGTGGTGAGGGCGCCGATTCGGTGTCCCGCAACCACGGACGGTTTTGCTCTTATTGCATGACTGATCCAGAGCAAGTAGCACACGACCCGAAAGATGGTGATCTATGCTTGGGCAGGGCGAAGCCACGGGAAACCATGGTGGAAGCCCGAAGCGGTTCTGACGTGCAAATCGATCGTCTGACCTGAGCATAGGGGCGAAAGACTAATCGAACCATCTAGTAGCTGGTTTCCTCCGAAGTTTCCCTCAGGATAGCAAAAGCTTGAGCAAGATTGAAAAATCTTCGCAAAGCAATTTCATCGGTTAAAGCG
>NW_027451428.1:37500-40097 GCF_964194025.1 Convolutriloba macropyga
GCTTGGGTTAGCTTGAGTTAGCTTTAATTAGCTTTAATTAGCTTAAGCTAGCTTAAGTTAGCTTGGGTTAGCTTGAGTTAGCTTGAGCTAGCTTGAGTTAGCTTGAATTAGCTTGAGTTAGCTTGAATTAGCTTGAGTTAGCTTGAGTTAGCTTGAATTAGCTTGAGTTAGCTTGAGTTAGCTCGGGTTAGCTTGAGTTTGACTTCATTAACCCAAGTTAGCTTGGGTTAACTTCATTAAGTTAGCTTGAACTAGCTTGAGTTAGCTTGAGTTAGCTTGAGTTAGCTTGAGTTAGCTTGAGTTAGCTTGTCTTAGCTTTAGCTAGCTTGAGTTAGCTTGAACTAGCTTTAGCTACCTTGAGTTAGCTTGAGTTAGCTCGGGTTAGCTTGAGTTAGCTTGAGTTAGCTTGAGTTAGCTTTAGCTAGCTTGAGTTAGCTTGAGTTAGCTTGAGTTAGCTTGAGTTAGCTTGAATTAGCTTGAGTTAGCTTGAGTTAGCTTTAGCTAGCTTGGGTTAGCTTGAGCTAGCTTGAGTTAGCTCGGGTTAGCTTGAGTTAGCTTGAGTTAGCTTTAGCTAGCTTGAGTTTAGCTTGAGTTAGCTTGAGTTAGCTTGAGTTAGCTTTAGCTAGCTTGAGTTAGCTTGAACTAGCTTGAGTTAGCTTGAGCTAGCTTGAGTTAGCTTGAGTTAGCTTGAGTTAGCTTTAGCTAGCTTGAGTTAGCTTGAACTAGCTTTAGTTAGCTTGAGTTAGCTTGAGTTAGCTTGAGTTAGCTTGAGTTAGCTTGTCTTAGCTTTAGCTAGCTTGAGTTAGCTTGAACTAGCTTTAGCTACCTTGAGTTAGCTTGAGTTAGCTCGGGTTAGCTTGAGTTAGCTTGAGTTAGCTTGAGTTAGCTTTAGCTAGCTTGAGTTAGCTTGAGTTAGCTTGAGTTAGCTTGAACTAGCTTGAGTTAGCTTGAGTTAGCTTGAGTTAGCTTGAGTTAGCTTGAGTTAGCTTGAGTTAGCTTGTCTTAGCTTTAGCTAGCTTGAGTTAGCTTGAACTAGCTTTAGCTACCTTGAGTTAGCTTGAGTTAGCTCGGGTTAGCTTGAGTTAGCTTGAGTTAGCTTGAGTTAGCTTTAGCTAGCTTGAGTTAGCTTGAGTTAGCTTGAGTTAGCTTGAGTTAGCTTGAATTAGCTTGAGTTAGCTTGAGTTAGCTTTAGCTAGCTTGGGTTAGCTTGAGCTAGCTTGAGTTAGCTCGGGTTAGCTTGAGTTAGCTTGAGTTAGCTTTAGCTAGCTTGAGTTAGCTTGAGTTAGCTTGAGTTAGCTTGAGTTAGCTTTAGCTAGCTTGAGTTAGCTTGAACTAGCTTGAGTTAGCTTGAGCTAGCTTGAGTTAGCTTGAGTTAGCTTGAGTTAGCTTTAGCTAGCTTGAGTTAGCTTGAACTAGCTTTAGTTAGCTTGAGTTAGCTTGAGTTAGCTTGAGTTAGCTTGAGTTAGCTTGTCTTAGCTTTAGCTAGCTTGAGTTAGCTTGAACTAGCTTTAGCTACCTTGAGTTAGCTTGAGTTAGCTCGGGTTAGCTTGAGTTAGCTTGAGTTAGCTTGAGTTAGCTTTAGCTAGCTTGAGTTAGCTTGAGTTAGCTTGAGTTAGCTTGAACTAGCTTGAGTTAGCTTGAGTTAGCTTGAGTTAGCTTGAGTTAGCTTGAGTTAGCTTGAGTTAGCTTGTCTTAGCTTTAGCTAGCTTGAGTTAGCTTGAACTAGCTTTAGCTACCTTGAGTTAGCTTGAGTTAGCTCGGGTTAGCTTGAGTTAGCTTGAGTTAGCTTGAGTTAGCTTTAGCTAGCTTGAGTTAGCTTGAGTTAGCTTGAGTTAGCTTGAGTTAGCTTGAATTAGCTTGAGTTAGCTTGAGTTAGCTTTAGCTAGCTTGGGTTAGCTTGAGCTAGCTTGAGTTAGCTCGGGTTAGCTTGAGTTAGCTTGAGTTAGCTTTAGCTAGCTTGAGTTAGCTTGAGTTAGCTTGAGTTAGCTTGAGTTAGCTTTAGCTAGCTTGAGTTAGCTTGAACTAGCTTGAGTTAGCTTGAGCTAGCTTGGAGTTTAGCTTGAGTTAGCTTGAGTTAGCTTTAGCTAGCTTGAGTTAGCTTGAACTAGCTTGAGTTAGCTTGAGTTAGCTTGAGTTAGCTTGTCTTAGCTTTAGCTAGCTTGAGCTAGCTTGAACTAGCTTTAGCTACCTTGAGTTAGCTTGAGTTAGCTCGGGTTAGCTTGAGTTAGCTTGAGTTAGCTTGAGTTAGCTTTAGCTAGCTTGAGTTAGCTTGAGTTAGCTTGAGTTAGCTTGAACTAGCTTGAGTTAGCTTGAGTTAGCTTGAGTTAGCTTGAGTTAGCTTGAGTTAGCTTGTCTTAGCTTTAGCTAGCTTGAGTTAGCTTGAACTAGCTTTAGCTACCTTGAGTTAGCTTGAGTTAGCTCGGGTTAGCTTGAGTTAGCTTGAGTTAGCTTGAGTTAGCTTTAGCTAGCTTGAGTTAGCTTGAGTTAGCTTGAGTTAGCTTGAGTTAGCTTGAATTAGCTTGAGTTAGCTTGAGTTAGCTTTAGCTAGCTTGGGTTAGCTTGAGCTAGCTTGAGTTAGCTCGGGTTAGCTTGAGTTA
>NW_027451429.1:0-12500 GCF_964194025.1 Convolutriloba macropyga
AAAGAACCTTATTAAATTTTCAACACTCCCTGGTTAAAACTGTTTGGCATAAATGTATCATTACAAATAGATTTAAATTCAATACCTCACAATTTCCGCTAGCTTCGTTATCGCTATGGTTTCCACTGGATTTTTTTCAATATTTTTTATCTTGTTTATTCATTTACCCGGTAGTTTTTGAGGAAAAAAGTGATCAGAGTAGCCGAAAACTACAACAGAAACGAAATTCACAATAGGGGTCGGTAATACTTATAGACCTGCCCATCTCGGTATGTTATTTAGATCATTGACAAAACCCAAAAGTACATTTTATAGCGTTAATGAGGCTTTCGGTCTGGTAACGCTATTCAGCGGTAAATAAGCTAGACCACTGAAAGAACTTTTTTAAGATTCGAAGAGTTGTTATAATTCTCTCTTCTTTAGGACTTGAAGAGGTATTTGTGGTTTTCTGTTTTTTTTGATAAGTGAGCGAGCAAGAAAACCGGGAGTCAGGGAATGAACAAAGTTTGAAAATTTTTTTCTGTGGCAAAAATGGAAGAGCGGAAAAAAGAGAAAGCGTTTGTTTTTTTCAAGCTTTCTTTTGAATTGTGACCAGAAAAATTTTTTCGCTAAGCATGAACTTCTTTGTTCACGTGCAGCTTTTTCAAACTCTTTTTTCGTTTTTTTGATTTTTCTATGTTGTCTGAAAGGTTATTTTAGACTAAACTTATAATTTTCAGGTTGTTTTGATGCGTTTTGACTGATTTTGGTAGCTAAAGGAGTTTTAATTAATTTGTAGGTCTCTCAAATAATTCTTCTGTTATAAGGCGATTTTTAGCGATTTTTGCGCTCTATTGTTTTTTATTGCTTTTCCTTGTTACTGAATGTAAGATTAATGGTCATGGACAGTTTCTATAACAAATTAAAACAAGTTCTTTGGTACCCAGCATTTTTTCTTTGAATTTTGAGAAAAATTGCTAAAAATTGATAAAACTTTTCTTAAATTCTTACAGTTTTAGATTTAATTCCGGTTAGAGATATTTTTGTGCCTTTTTTGTCTCGACCGAATTTGTGTAAGCAATGAAGTTGTCTCAGTTGCATGAAAAACTATTTCGCATGATTTATTTACTTTACAATATGAAGCAGTTAGTTATTCGAGTTTGGTTTTGTGTTCAAAATTACCTTTTTGATTAAGTTTGTTCTTTTATCTTCTTTGAACCTCCCCGAAATCAGAAACTAGTTATCCGACAGTCTGCTTTTAAGAAAAGACTTACTTGTTTCCGCAATTCTGCCGGATGAGTTGGTACTTTTTATAGCGTTCTTGATACCTTCTTTCCGCAAGAAACTTATCACCAGAAAAGCAATTTTATGGTAACAACCCAGTTAAGTCAAATCTTTTTTATCAGTTATTATTTTCAATAGTCACCCGGAAAATTTTTTTAGAAACATGATAAATTGAATTAACTTGGTTACCATGACTAGGTTTAGAAAACAGCAGATCACCAGTTTAATAAAACAATTTTCCACCGTTCATTTCCGTTTTCCAGATACGAAATATATGTTTCTATTCTCCCCACTTTGGTGAGGTAAGAAAACTCGGAAATCTATTTGGATTAAACACGTCTTTCCGGTCACATAACCACACAATCAGTTATGGTCACCTCTCATTTAGTGACAAAGGAAACCCTTAGTTCCCTCCAGTTGGGCGAGAAGGATGCTTTTAATGAGAAAACTCTGCACGAATCAGGTACAAGCATCTGTTGTCATTAGTTAAGCAAATCGTGTAGTTATCATATTTGCGTTTCCGCGCAATAATTGGAATGAAAATATTGAGTCAATCAGTTGATCGCAACGCTATAGCCTTCCGAGAAGAAAGCATTTCTTCGGTCCCTCAAACAAGCTAATATCTTCATTGTTTTTCGCGAGGTTTCACACCAACCACCAAGAATTTCAATGACAACGGAAAAAATTCACTCCGGCTTCTCGGCAGTCAGCGTCATGGGCAGCTAGTTTGCTGTCGTCAGCATATGTTAACGCATAACCAGTTGTATCCCCCGCATTTGCAATGATTGTTGATTGCAGGGATGACACCACTGTTACACCGATCGCTGATGGTTTTCCTTGTGTCCAGGAGGGTAAAAATACGTCTGCAGGTCGGGATTAGTTGTTGCTGCTAATGTTTTTTTTTCAATCGAAGGGCTCAAACATGCAGAGACACAAGATGAGAAAACTTTATCTCTCAGAGGGTTGTGATGATGAATATTATCTCCTCGTCCTCCACAAGTTAAAAAAATGGTCGCCATATATATCGACGAAGACATTTTTACAGTAGGGACAATTTTGGGGAGCAACTTATATAGGGATATCCAGCCTATATTTGACGCAACTCTTCCAGGTACATTCCCAGTGCCGAAATAGAAGGCGTGGTTAACCAAGCACCTGCATTAGGAGCAAGAAGAGATTGCAACCGAGCTTTTTCTCGCACATTTGTTGCCAGTGATAGGTCATTGAGTGACTTTTGGTCAAACTTTTCCTGATTTTTTACTTCTGAATTCTCCTATCTACCTCTTGTAATCCAACAAGACAATTCGCGTTAACTTCATTTTCCAGAGAGGGTTTCATCCCAATAAGAGCTCCCACTGTAGACGAAACGGACTTCACTGAACTAATAAAAGCTGCTAGATGTTGATTACTTGAGCCTCTCAAACTCGATCCAACCAACTTGATGGACAAGTTTGCAAGTGCTGCACGTAAGATTTCCCTTGATTATTGTTTCCAGCCAATCCCTCTGTGCATTGTCAAAATGAAGTAAGACTTTAGTAACTGAGGGGCTTGGTTTAACTGCGTAGAGAGTACAACATTTTGGGAGTAGCAATACAAATTTTAAGTACTCCATAAGCTGCATGAGGATTGTCAAGTTGCTGTTAGCGATCAAAGATAGGCTCAGTTTTCTCCACCCTCTTGAATAAGACTTTTGCATGATGAGTCTCCGTTCCAATTGGTGCCCCGAGTACTTCAAAACCTTCAGGATTAGCAAGCTTAATGTTTTATTTTTTCACTGCCTAATCATTCAATGCCAAACATACTCAAATTGTACTGCATTTGAAATCGAAATCTGTTTTATAATATCTCTCAAATCTCAAATAAAAATCTCTAATACAATTGTTTGAAATCAACGCCCTGAATAACTTAAAAATAGGGAACAATTGCTAGCTAAATGAATCAAAAAAGGAATAAAAAAACGAAATAATTAACTTAATTTGTTTTGGAATTTCTAAGGACACCTGCAGAGCATTTGGCGCAAGTAATCAACCATCGTCTATTTGTAAAAACATATGTACGTGTTGAGCCTCCCCACCTTAAGTGACCTAAACACCCAACAAGTCAAGCGTAGCCTAAGAAAATTAATAGTAAATTGAGGATAGGATCAAAATCGCCCTAGGCTAAAATAATAATCGGATCAGATTTGCTTTGCACATAGCAGCACGTTGAAAGGGTGCGGAATCTTTCAATTTTTTCTCAATGAAAAAACTGCTTGTTATCACATTATCAATTTGGTGCTTGCTCCCACCCAACTTGATGGTAGAGGAAATATATACCCAATTGGTTTTTTCAGTCATTTTTCGTGTATCGATATTTATTCATCGGAGAGAGTTGTGGTTGGTATCATTAGAAAATCCATCCAGCGATGAATGTTGAATTAAAAACACTTTGAAATCCATAATGTGCCTGGAGTAATTGAGGTTTTAAGTTTTGTGAACATTTGATGGATTTGAACGGTTTTCGTTTACTTTTCCCTATTTCTGCTGATTTTTGTTTCAATTTTGCTTAAAAGGTTTAATATTGTTGACAAAAGTGTTAATGGCTTTAATTTTAAGGACAGAACAAAATTGCTGTACAATTTGATCCTAAGTTTTCTTTTGAAATTTTGCTTAGATGTTCCAATATTTTTGCTTATATGTTCCAAGACATTTTTACAGTAGGGACAATTTTGGGGAGCAACTTATATAGGGATATCCAGCCTATATTTGACGCAACTCTTCCAAGTACATTCCCAGTGCCGAAATAGAAGGCGTGGTTAACCAAGCACCTGCATTAGGAGCAAGAAGAGATTGCAACCGAGCTTTTTCTCGCACATTTGTTGCCGGTGATAGATCATTGAGTGACTTTTGGTCAAACTTCCTGATTTTTTACTTCTGAATTCTCCTATCTACCTCTTGTAACCCAACAAGACAATTCGCGTTAACTTCATTTTCCAGAGAGGGTTTCATCCCAATAAGAGCTCCCACTGTAGACGAAACGGACTTCACTGAACTAATAAAAGCTGCTAGATGTTGATTACTTGAGCCTCTCAAACTCGATCCAACCAACTTGATGGACAAGTTTGCAAGTGCTGCACGTAAGATTTCCCTTGATTATTGTTTCCAGCCAATCCCTCTGTGCATTGTCAAAATGAAGTAAGACTTTAGTAACTGAGGGGCTTGGTTTAACTGCGTAGAGAGTACAACATTTTGGGAGTAGTAATACAAATTTTAAGTACTCCATAAGCTGCATGAGGATTGTCAAGTTGATGTAAGCGATCAAAGATAGGCTCAGTTTTCTCCACCCTCTTGAATAAGACTTTTACATGATGAGTCTCTGTTCCAATTGGTGCCCCGAGTGCTTCAAAACCTTCAGGATTAGCAAGCTTAATGTTTTATTTTTTCACTGCCTAATCATTCAATGCCAAACATACTCAAATTGTACTGCATTTGAAATCGAAATCTGTTTTATAATATCTCTCAAATCTCAAATAAAAATCTCTAAAACAATTGTTTGAAATCAACGCCCTGAATAACTTAAAAATAGGGAACAATTGCTAGCTAAATGAATCAAAAAAGGAATAAAAAAACGAAATAATTAACTTAAGTTGTTTTGGAATTTCTAAGGACACCTGCAGAGCATTTGGCGCAAGTAATCAACCATCGTCTATTTGTAAAAACATATGTACGTGTTGAGCCTCCCCACCTTAAGTGACCTAAACACCCAACAAGTCAAGCGTAGCCTAAGAAAATTAATAGTAAATTGAGGATAGGATCAAAATTGCCCTAGGCTAAAATAATAATCGGATCAGATTTGCTTTGCACATAGCAGCACGTTGAAAGGGTGCGGAATCTTTCAATTTTTTCTCAATGAAAAAACTGCTTGTTATCACATTATCAATTTGGTGCTTGCTCCCACCCAACTTGATGGTAGAGGATATATATACCCAATTGGTTTTTTCAGTCATTTTTCGTGCATCGATATTTATTCATCGGAGAGAGTTGTGGTTGGTATCATTAGAAAATCCATCCAGCGATGAATGTTGAATTAAAAACACTTTGAAATCCATAATGTGCCTGGAGTAATTGAGGTTTTAAGTTTTGTGAACATTTGATGGATTTGAACGGTTTTCGTTTACTTTTCCCTATTTCTGCTGATTTTTGTTTCAATTTTGCTTAAAAGATTTAATATTGTTGACAAAAGTGTTAATGGCTTTAATTTTAAGGACAGAACAAAATTGCTGTACAATTTGATCCTAAGTTTTCTTTTGAAATTTTGCTTAAATGTTCCAATATTTTTGCTTAAATGTTCCAAGACATTTTTACAGTAGGGACAATTTTGGGGAGCAACTTATATAGGGATATCCAGCCTATATTTGACGCAACTCTTCCAGGTACATTCCCAGTGCCGAAATAGAAGGCGTGGTTAACCAAGCACCTGCATTAGGAGCAAGAAGAGATTGCAACCGAGCTTTTTCTCGCACATTTGTTGCCGGTGATAGATCATTGAGTGACTTTTGGTCAAACTTTTCCTGATTTTTTACTTCTGAATTCTCCTATCTACCTCTTGTAATCCAACAAGACAATTCGCGTTAACTTCATTTTCCAGAGTGGGTTTCATCCCAATAAGAGCTCCCACTGTAGACGAAACGGACTTCACTGAACTAATAAAAGCTGCTAGATGTTGATTACTTGAGCCTCTCAAACTCGATCCAACCAACTTGATGGACAAGTTTGCAATTGCTGCACGTAAGATTTCCCTTGATTATGGTTTCCAGCCAATCCCTCTGTTCATTGTCAAAATGAAGTAAGACTTTAGTAACTGAGGGGCTTGGTTTAACTGCGTAGAGAGTACAACATTTTGGGAGTAGCAATACAAATTTTAAGTACTCCATAAGCTGCATGAGGATTGTCAAGTTGCTGTAAGCGATCAAAGATAGGCTCAGTTTTCTCCACCCTCTTGAATAAGACTTTTACATGATGAGTCTCTGTTCCAATTGGTGCCCCGAGTACTTCAAAACCTTCAGGATTAGCAAGCTTAATGTTTTATTTTTTCACTGCCTAATCATTCAATGCCAAACATACTCAAATTGTACTGCATTTGAAATCGAAATCTGTTTTATAATATCTCTCAAATCTCAAATAAAAATCTCTAAAACAATTGTTTGAAATCAACGCCCTGAATAACTTAAAAATAGGGAACAATTGCTAGCTAAATGAATCAAAAAAGGAATAAAAAAACGAAATAATTAACTTAAGTTGTTTTGGAATTTCTAAGGACACCAGCAGAGCATTTGGCGCAAGTAATCAACCATCGTCTATTTGTAAAAACATATGTACGTGTTGAGCCTCCCCAACTTAAGTGACCTAAACACCCAAAAAGTCAAGCGTAGCCTAAGAAAATTAATAGTAAATTGAGGATAGGATCAAAATCGCCCTAGGCTAAAAAAATAATCGGATCAGATTTGGTTTGCACATAGCAGCACGTTGAAAGGGTGCGGAATCTTTCAATTTTTTCCTAATGAAAAAACTGCTTGTTATCGCATTATCAATTTGGTGCTTGCTCCCACCCAACTTGATGGTAGAGGAAATATATACCGAATTGGTTTTTTCAGTCATTTTTCGTGTATCGATATTTATTCATCGGAGAGAGTTGTGGTTGGTATCATTAGAAAATCCATCCAGCGATGAATGTTGAATTAAAAACACTTTGAAATCCATAATGTGCCTGGAGTAATTGAGGTTTTAAGTTTTGTGAACATTTGATGGATTTGAACGGTTTTCGTTTACTTTTCCCTATTTCTGCTGATTTTTGTTTCAATTTTGCTTAAAAGATTTAATATTGTTGACAAAAGTGTTAATGGCTTTAATTTTAAGGACAGAACAAATTTGCTGAACAATTTGATCCTAAGTTTTCTTTTGAAATTTTGCTTAAATGTTCCAATATTTTTGCTTAAATGTTCCAAGACATTTTTACAGTAGGGACAATTTTGGGGAGCAACTTTTATAGGGATATCCAGCCTATATTTGACGCAACTCTTCCAGGTACATTCCCAGTGCCGAAATAGAAGGCGTGGTTAACCAAGCACCTGCATTAGGAGCAAGAAGAGATTGCAACCGAGCTTTTTCTTGCACATTTGTTGCCGGTGATAGATCCTTGAATGACTTTTGGTCAAACTTTTCCTGATTTTTTACTTCTGAATTCTCCTATCTACCTCTTGTAATCCAACTCGACAATTCGCGTTAACTTCATTTTCCAGAGAGGGTTTCATCCCAATAAGACCTCCCACTGTAGACGAAACGGACTTCACTGAACTAATAAAAGCTGCTAGATGTTGATTACTTGAGCCTCTCAAACTCGATCCAACCAACTTGATGGACAAGTTTGCAAGTGCTGCACGTAAGATTTTCCTTGATTATTGTTTCCAGCCAATCCCTCTGTGCATTGTCAAAATGAAGTAAGACTTTAGTAACTGAGGGGCTTGGTTTAACTGCGTAGAGAGTACAACATTTTGGGAGTAGCAATACAAATTTTAAGTACTCCATAAGCTGCATGAGGATTGTCAAGTTGCTGTAAGCAATCAAAGATAGGCTCAGTTTTCTCCACCCTCTTGAATAAGACTTTTGCATGATGAGTCTCCGTTCCAATTGGTGCCCCGAGTACTTCAAAACCTTCAGGATTAGCAAGCTTAATGTTTTATTTTTTCACTGCCTAATCATTCAATGCCAAACATACTCAAATTGTACTGCATTTGAAATCGAAATCTGTTTTATAATATCTCTCAAATCTCAAATAAAAATCTCTAAAACAATTGTTTGAAATCAACGCCCTGAATAACTTAAAAATAGGGAACAATTGCTAGCTAAATGAATCAAAAAAGGAATAAAAAAACGAAATAATTAACTTAAGTTGTTTTGGAATTTCTAAGGACAACTGCAGAGCATTTGGCGCAAGTAATCAACCATCGTCTATTTGTAAAAACATATGTACGTGTTGAGCCTCCCCACCTTAAGTGACCTAAACACCCAAAAAGTCAAGCGTAGCCTAAGAAAATTAATATTAAATTGAGGATAGGATCAAAATCGCCCTAGGCTAAAAAAATAATCGGATCAGATTTGCTTTGCACATAGCAGCACGTTGAAAGGGTGCGGACTCTTTCAATTTTTTCCTAATGAAAAAACTGCTTGTTATCACATTATCAATTTGGTGCTTGCTCCCACCCAACTTGATGGTAGAGGAAATATATACCCAATTGGTTTTTTCAGTCATTTTTCGTGTATCGATATTTATTCATCGGAGAGAGTTGTGGTTGGTATCATTAGAAAATCCATCCAGCGATGAATGTTGAATTAAAAACACTTTGAAATCCATAATGTGCCTGGAGTAATTGAGGTTTTAAGTTTTGTGAACATTTGATGGATTTGAACGGTTTTCGTTTACTTTTCCCTATTTCTGCTGATTTTTGTTTCAATTTTGCTTAAAAGATTTAATATTGTTGACAAACGTGTTAATGGCTTTAATTTTAAGGACAGAACAAAATTGCTGAACAATTTGATCCTAATTTTTCTTTTGAAATTTTGCTTAAATGTTCCAATATTTTTGCTTAAATGTTCCAAGACATTTTTACAGTAGGGACAATTTTGGGGAGCAACTTATATAGGGATATCCAGCCTATATTTGACGCAACTCTTCCAGGTACATTCCCAGTGCCGAAATAGAAGGCGTGGTTAATCAAGCACCTGCATTAGGAGCAAGAGGAGATTGCAACCGAGCTTTTTCTCGCACATTTGTTGCCAGTGATAGGTCATTGAGTGACTTTTGGTCAAACTTTTCCTGATTTTTTACTTCTGAATTCTCCTATCTACCTCTTGTAATCCAACAAGACAATTCGCGTTAACTTCATTTTCCAGAGAGGGTTTCATCCCAATAAGAGCTCCCACTGTAGACGAAACGGACTTCACTGAACTAATAAAAGCTGCTAGATGTTGATTACTTGAGCCTCTCAAACTCGATCCAACCAACTTGATGGACAAGTTTGCAAGTGCCGCACGTAAGGTTTCCCTTGATTATTGTTTCCAGCCAATCCCTCTGTGCATTGTCAAAATGAAGTAAGACTTTAGTAACTGAGGGGCTTGGTTTAACTGCGTAGAGAGTACAACATTTTGGGAGTAGCAATACAAATTTTAAGTACTCCATAAGCTGCATGAGGATTGTCAAGTTGCTGTAAGCGATCAAAGATAGGCTCAGTTTTCTCCACCCTCTTGAATAAGACTTTTGCATGATGAGTCTCCGTTCCAATTGGTGCCCCGAGTACTTCAAAACCTTCAGGATTAGCAAGCTTAATGTTTTATTTTTTCACTGCCTAATCATTCAATGCCAAACATACTCAAATTGTACTGCATTTGAAATCGAAATCTGTTTTATAATATCTCTCAAATCTCAAATAAAAATCTCTAAAACAATTGTTTGAAATCAACGCCCTAAATAACTTAAAAAAGGGAACAATTGCTAGCTAAATGTATCAAAAAAGGAATAAAAAAACGAAATAATTAACTTAAGTTGTTTTGGAATTTCTAAGGACAACTGCAGAGCATTTGGCGCAAGTAATCAACCATCGTCTATTTGTAAAAACATATGTACGTGTTGAGCCTCCCCACCTTAAGTGACCTAAACACCCAAAATGTCAAGCGTAGCCTAAGAAAATTAATAGTAAATTGAGGATAGGATCAAAATCGCCCTAGGCTACAAAAATAATCGGATCAGATTTGCTTTGCACATAGCAGCACGTTGAAAGGGTGCGGAATCTTTCAATTTTTTCCTAATGAAAAAACTGCTTGTTATCACATTATCAATTTGGTGCTTGCTCCCACCCAACTTGATGGTAGAGGAAATATATACCCAATTGGTTTTTTCAGTCATTTTTCGTGTATCGATATTTATTCATCGGAGAGAGTTGTGGTTGGTATCATTAGAAAATCCATCCAGCGATGAATGTTGAATTAAAAACACTTTGAAATCCATAATGTGCCTGGAGTAATTGAGGTTTTAAGTTTTGTGAACATTTGATGGATTTGAACGGTTTTCGTTTACTTTTCCCTATTTCTGCTGATTTTTGTTTCAATTTTGCTTACAAGATTTAATATTGTTGACAAAAGTATTAATGGCTTTAATTTTAAGGACAGAACAAAATTGCTGAACAATTTGATCCTAAGTTTTCTTTTGAAATTTTGCTTAAATGTTCCAATATTTAGATTTTTTCATCAAAAATGCACTTCCATAGCATCTTTTTAAAATTAGCTGGAAGTACAAACCAAACAGTTAATGACACAGTGTTCTCTAACTCCAAAAATGTCCGCTTTTTGCTTGGCATGGGTGTTTTCTGAAATTAAATATTTGGAGGTTTTTTTTCCAATTTAACTCCAAAATTAGTCAATTAATTTTCATATATTGAATTTTTTCGCAAATTTATGTATTTTGCTAACTTTTGGAACAATTACCTGTCTCAATTGGACGACAACAAAATACACTGACAGGGCTTGTTTTCTTAGTTAATTATCGGAATGCTATTACACCGGAATGATCTCCGAGTAGTGCTCAACGACCAAAAGATTTTGTGTGTGTGCAAATGAGCTCCGATGAGAATTTTTGAATTTCACATAAAAACTCAATGTTTTTGTGGCTCAATTAATTTTTTTGTGTGCAATTGTTTATTTTCTTATTTTTCGGGTTTCTGTTTGTTGTTATTTTGTATTCTTAAGATTTAGTCTCGCTAAAGACATATCAAAGTGGCGTTCTACGGGGCTAAAATTAAATCTAATTAGTTCTCTCAGTTGAGAGCTTTTTGTTTTAATGACTTTCAAATATTTTTGTTTTCAAAGCAAAAAACTTTTTTGAGCTTTTGCCATATTTTTAAAAATCTTATTTTAGTCCAATTGTGATTCAGTACCAGCAAAAGGGTTGCATCACTTCTCTAGTGAAAAAAAATTTTGAGTGGTTAATTGTTTCAGAAAAGGTTTTTTGGCTTTGAGAGTAAAAGTTTTTTTCTTTTGTATATTTGTCCATTTTTGATCATTTGTCCTTTTTTACTTTGTGAAACTCATAATTTGAAGAATCATTAACTATCACTTCAATGGCGTGAGAAGAAGGCGCAATTGAACAAGCCCAGTGAACGTTTTCTTGCAAATTTTTGGTGAATTTCAAATCTTTGCGAATTTTGTAGTTTATTTTGTCCTATGATAAATTCTGGAGAATGACAGGTCTTGGCTTCATATGGAAACACAATTGAACTAATTTAGGCGTTTAGGTCCATAGCTTGTTTTTTTCTTTGTTTTCGGTATTGATTTTCCCTTTATTAGATGTGAAACATAAGCTTGTTAATGAGAGGTCTCATTGGCTTCCTCTGGATTATCAATGAACATATTTAATGATTTCAGTTGATAGCGAATTGTTTTCATGACTTTAATTTTTTAATCTATATAATTTCAACTGAACTGAGCACAACAAAATATACCATCAAATTTGTAGGAATAATTTGTCGATACGAGGTTAGAATAGGTGCTCTTTAAGAAGTTATCCTGAGAAATTTGCGAGACAAAAATCATAAATCTACTATTTCACATAGTACGTGTCTCACTTTTGAAACAATTTTTCCTCTGTTGGTCTTCTACAATAGGTCTTTTTAATGAAACAAAATATTGTTATGCCTGGTTTTTATTTGTACCAAATTGTTGAAGTTTCTATTCTCTTTTTCTAAATTGAGCCCGTAATAAAATTTCAAAACTGCTATCATACTTATTTCACGTGCAACCTCGATTTTCTTCAAAAATACTTTCAAAATAAGTTTATGTTTTTCATTTTATTTCAAATATATATAAAAGACCAGACCCCTAGTACCGGGGACATGGCTGCAGAAGTAATCGAAAACCAAATTGAAGTAAATTGGCCCCAACCAAACCAAAAAAATTTTGTTGGTAATATAGAACTACCTTTAACGTTCAGCCTAAAAGTGAGACAAATAAAAAGATTCTCAAACCAAATTTTGTGTGTTAATTCAGTTATTCTCATTTTCCAATTTGAAAAATAATTTCATCAGTCTTTTTGCATGATAACGCAAACAAGAAGCATCTGATGTATCAAGTTACTTCTGATTTCACAACATTCCAGAATTTAAGATTATTTCTGAACGACTGATTTATGAAACACAAGACTATTAAGGTTGT
>NW_027451430.1:0-15643 GCF_964194025.1 Convolutriloba macropyga
ACCAAAATATTTCAGCAGAGGAAGGTACTGAAATTTGCTTATTCCAATTATTTTTTGCGATTTCAATTTCAATTTCCCTCAATGCGCGCAAAAATACGAAATTTCACACGCTTAGTTTGAACATAGTGCTACTTAGTTTGAAGCATGCTCTGTTTTTTGAAAAATACGTCTGAGTAAACTCTTCTCTAAATTTTTTAGTCTAAATTAGTTATTTTTTGCTAGTTATCGAAGTCACCTTGATGGCCATTTTTGTAGAGTAAAATAGATCAAAATATGTGTGACTTTATTACGTTTCTCGATTGGAACAAGATAAACCAAAAATTTCATTTTTTATCTTTTGCAAATAAGTTTTACACTCTAAAAAATGTCTAGGTAATTTTACCTGTAACGTTTGCAGGTAAGCAAAAATTGCAGGTAACAATACCTGCAAAATACCTGCAAAAATTGATGCGTGCAATTTACCTAGAATACGTTACCTAGAATTTACCTGCAACTCAAACAACAAAATTATATTAAGTATGTAGCTATAAGTTGAAAAAACATCTTAAAAAATCTTATTGAAGTTTAGATAATATTCCTCAATGGAAGATTAGAAGGAAACAAAGTCAGTCCGAGCAGAAAACTAGAAAAAATCAGCAAAAACTAATATGCCCTATATCATCTATAATCCTTGCTGTCATACCAGGTTTTTTTGCACACCCGACAGAAGCTTCTTGCTAATCAGAATGGTGTTAAAATTTGCAGGTAATTGATTATAAAACGCAGGTAATTTTACCTAGAATTTGCAAGTAAATTGTTCTTTAATGCAACTTACCTAGAAACTACCTGCAAGCAATCTAATCTACGTGCAATTCTAGGTAAATTTGCCTGCAAAAAAACCTAGAAATTGCAGTGTTACCCTCCTAGAATTTTACCAGCAAAAAAATTCTAGGTAGTAATACCTGCAAATTGCATGTAAAAATTGCAGGTAGAATTACCTAGAAATTTCATTTTGCAGGTAATTTTTTTAGGTGAAAATACCTGCAAATTCTAGGTAAGTTCTAGGAAAATTTACCTAGAATTTCACCTTCAAAAAAAAATTTTAGGTAATTCTACCTGCAAATTGCATGAACGGTTTGCAGGTAGAATTACCTAGAATTTTTTTTTTTTGCAGGTAAAATTCTAGGTAAATTTGCCTCGAACTTACCCAGAATTTGCAGGTATTTTCACCTAAAAAAATTACCTGCAAAATGAAATTTCTAGGTAATTCTACCTGCAATTTTTACATGCAATTTGCAGGTAGAACTACCTAGAATTTTTTTTGCTGGTAAAATTCTAGGAGGGTAACACTGCAATTTCTAGGTATTTTGCAGACAAATTTACCTAGAATTGCAGGTAGTTTAGATTGCTTGCAGGTAGTTTCTAGGTAAGTTGCATTAAAGAACTAGTTACTTGCAATTTCTAGGTAAAATTACTTGCATTTTATAATCAATTTACCTGCAATTTTTTTAGAGGGTATGTGATTCAAATATTTATTTAGTTCTTGCCATGTTTGATTGTTTTTTAGTGAAAGTTGTTGGTTAATTTTTTTCGTCTATTTTTTGGTTATTTAAGGAGTATTAATTCGTACTTCTTACTATCTCAACGAAATTTCAAGTGTTAACATATGAAGATCTCTGGGTGGTTTCAGGTCTTTGAGGGGAAAGAGCAGCTATTTATGGAAAAAATAATAGAGCCGCCCTCTGGATATATTCTTTGCTGAAACTTTCTTTTGCTTCTAAATTTTTGTAAAGATACGCGTTTGTTTTTTTCTGAAACATTCTTTCGCTTCTAACTTTCGCTTATAAGATTCGGGTGCATTAATTTGAAGCGAAGGTAGGCATTTATTGTTTCCACCTCTTATAAGAAAATAGATAATAGATCGCCAGATATTAAAATCGCCATAAAATTCTCTTCTCAAAATATTCAAATCCACAAAATTTTCATGCATTTAGTTTTATATAATAGTTAAGGGAATAACGCTTCGAAACTGGTTCGCGAACTTTGAATTTTCGTTTACCGAAAAATTTTAGTTTTCTATTGATAAAATTGTTGGTTCTTTCTGTTCAACTTTTGATTAATTAGAAACAAGAATACACTCGTTTTAATTCAGTCTGTAGGCGCGTTTCATATGTGCAGAGAAAAGAATCTGGCGCATAAAAAAATTATACAGCTTCTCAAACTTCTAAGACTTAAAAGTGAAAACATTTGAAGAATATTTTGCAGAAATTTTTCAAAACTTCAATCAAAAAGACGCGCTTTAATAATGAAGATTTGATCTCTTTTGGTATATAATTCAATGAATATTAAAAATGGTTTTTGAATAATAGAACAAAAAATTGAGGTTTTCATTAAAAAAACATAACATTAGATGCAGTTACTTATTAGTAAACTTTTGTTACGGACCAATTCAAAATGATGCAAACACTGCCAAAAACAAGACTCATTTATTCATTACGAAGACTGAATGTTTTCTAAATGTCAACAATTTCTAGAGAAAAAGGAAAATAGAAACTGCTATGATTCGGCGAAAAAGAGATCACTTTTTTGACGACAACATCTGAAGTTTTGTATTATATTTTATGTTCATTTTGTCTATGTTGTGTGCGGGATTTTCAAGTGCGAAGAACCCAAGTCTGATTTCATCAACCTCATTTTTCAAAAGAATTATTGCATTTACAAGTTCAAGAATAAACAAAGCGATATTTCTGCTTCAATTAGTGACCATACAAACTAGCTTGTAGTAAATTTCGAAAGATGTAACTAACTGAGAAGACTGTATACGCCATTTGTTTCAGATCAACGTTGAAAGTTTAGTTTTTATAAAGAATGAAATCAAATAGTTCTTATTGTTCTTGAAAGAAAGATTGCTAAAACTTGATTTATATATTTCGACAGCAAAGTCTGGGTTTTGTTTTTTTTTAAAAGAAAATGACTGGCTGCCAGTCTCTTTTAACTATCGTTTAGCTCAATTTGCAATTGAGCTTAATTTTACAAAAGTCAAGATTCATGCATTGTTTTGAAAAGAAGATTCAACATTTTTTTTTGTTCGAAAAAGAAAAAATTCCTTTTTTTCAAACAAAGTTAATTGTTTATTATACTGAAATTTCAACAAAAATAATCATCCACGTAGTGCATAAAGTTTTTTTTATTTGGCTCTGCTTTTGTTGATGTTCAATCTGGTCAAGTGGTTTATTTCTTTGCTGAAAAATTTATTTTTGTGATTTCAGGGCCAGGCTTCATTCATTGTGTCTATATATCAGAGATCAGATATTAGATTCGCTTTGAAATTTATTTTTCAATATTTTCAAATCCATAAAATTTCGATGAATGTTTTTTATAATTGTTAGGGGAATAATCCCTTGGAAACTGTTCGCGAACTTTGTACAATTTTAGGTTTTCTTGATCGAATTATTGGTGCTTTATGTTGATCTTCTAATTAATTAACAAACAAGATTGCATTTGTTTGAAGGATCAAAATCGTGTTATCGTTTCAGTTCTTTTTTTGACATAATTTTAATAATTAAGTTGAGACTATTGTGTGGGACTATTGTTTGGACTATTGTGAAGATACTTGTCCGGTTTGTATCCCAGATTTTCTTCTTCCTGTCAATTTTTTTCAAATACACCGCAAATCAAGATTTTGCCTCCAGCTTTTTTTTTAAATGAACGAAAAAGAAGGAAAAAACTTTTTTTCTGCAATAGTCTAGAGATTGTAATGACATGACGCAATGTATTATGCGGAAATTTGGGTTTTTCCATCATACCCCCACTATAACCCCCCTCCCAGCTATATAACGTATAACCCCCCTCCCCGGATTCGGAAATTCCAAAGATTGGGGTTTGCCGAAGGTAGTACTTGAAATTTTTGCTACTTGAACCTGAAATTTTTGAATCTGAAATTATTGGTTTTTTACACTTCTATTACACTTTAGTACAAATTTTAATGGCTGGTCACTTTCTTAGTAGTTTATTCAAAACATTCTGTGTGGAAAACATTAATATGCGAAAAAGATGACAGTTCGCGAACTGAAAAAAAGTAGCTCATGTTGGCCATCCGAAGCGATGCTGGTGATCTTTTATGTTGGATTATTTTTCATGCAAATCACAGCCGATAATAATTCCCTTTCTTCGAAGTCAATGCTCTTTTTTAGTTGAGCTGGGGCGAAATATCTACCGAACCCAATTTCGACAGATAGAAAAATGAGTTTCAGTACCACTGTTTTTTTTATGGCTCAACTTGAAAAATTATTTGTTCTTATACAGCACGTTGCAATGTGAGACAAAAGTACGCGCGCCTGGCGTGTTTAAAACTTACAAGCCTACTAAGCTGTCTGTGTGTGTGTGTGTGGGGGGGGGTGTTGTTGGGGGGGGGGGGGGGTTCTGACTGATTTTTCACAACTGCTAGATGGGTTGTATGAACAGTAGTCAACGAAGGAAGCAGTAATGTATAAAATCCAAAAAAGATATAAGCATTATTATTTTGAGCTCTGGTCTCCGCGTGTTTTTTTTTCGATTGAAATCAAAATTCCAAACATTTGCCACCTTTTTTTTCTCTGTGGAGTTTTAAAATTTATATATTTATATATATAAGTTCAAATTTATATATATATATAAGTTCAAATCAATTTTTGGTTACCTATTAAACCAACTTTTGCTTTTGACAGATTGTGGTAAATGAAGTTGTTTTCGAATGCAGCAGCAAGCGATTGATGACAGACGAAATAAGAACACTGCATCCATCAGGCGAGTTCTCTATATATTGAAAGTTTTCTTTTTAAATACAACTTAGGAAACATTTCACACAATGATACCATTTAAAAAAATCGATGGCACCATACGCGCAGAATATAAAAATGGGCAAAATTAAAGCAATTTTTTTCCTATGAAAAGCATTTTTTTGGTGTTTTTTAGCTTATCTTACGCAATGTACAATTGTTATGAACTGGGACTTATTTTATGTCATATTCTCTTCAGTATCATACTCAGTATCGATCTTCTCGACATTCTAAAAAAACATGAGCTGGGTATGCTATAATGATGTCGCCACTGATGGGGGGCTTCGGGGTTTCGCCAAGGCGAAATAAAAAAACTGAAAAAAATGAAACAACTTATAGATTTTATAGCTCTTCGACAGTCTCCCTCTCTATACCATCAGTGTCCGCTCACAACCTATAGAATATGAGTAGATTGAAATCATTTCCAAAAAAAATATTAATGAAAAGTTAAATAGGCTAAATAGGTCATAAGCATACATTTTAGTTCTTTTTTCCACCGATTAAGGTAACCCAGAACAAATTTCAAGTCTTGATCGGTACCTCTCCAGTGAAATACGCGTCTTGCATTGCCAAATCAGTGCTGCTCAGTTCTTATTTCACATCTTGAGACCTGTGAAGACATGTCAAGACTTGCTCAAGACTTGTCAAGTCTAAGTCAAATCTTGGCCAAGACTTGAGTCAAGTCTTGAAAAAGACTTGACAAGTCTTGATTAATGCGCAGTTCGGCAAAATAGAGTTTTCAGAAGAAATTATTTATAATTAATGCGTTTCAAAATTAGCAAAAGTTGGTAAAAATTTTTTACGAGAAACTTGCTAATCTGTCCAAGCTATTTCCGAATTGAGCATATTCCGACTTAAAATGTTGCATATATTTACCCTGACACCATTTTTTAATGGGCAGAAAAAAGTGGCTATCACTGGTATCTTCGGGCGATATCAGGATTTTTCCATTCTCTATCAAGTGAAGTTTGTGGTAGTGCTCCTGTTGTCTTGTGTTTCTTTTTTCACTTTGGAGAACTTTTTAGGTGTAAGTGGTGGCCTCCTTATTTCGTATCCAAACGAAAGCAAACCACCAATAAAAACTGTGATCAGTACTTGATTCAATACTTGCCATTAAGACTTAAGACCTGATTTAAGACGTGCGAAGTCTAAAAAGCTCTGATACAGTAATATAGGTGTCACGGGTCATTTTTCACCATTTGACCCAGACAATCAAGGTGTCATACATGGCATTTGACGCCATGTATATATTGCGCAAGTTTTTAGCATGGGTCATTGTTGATGCTAAAGTTGATGTGAGCAGACCAAAGTATTCTTTGATCAGACTTCATTCGAGCGAACCCGCGCACATCGCGTGCATCGAATTGCATGGTCTGGAAATTCGAACGCACGAAAATCTGGTCACACAAATTTTTGAACACCCGAACGTTGTCATGAATCGGTTACGGGAAGCAAGCTGTTTTGTGTACAAAATCGGAGACTGAAGACTTTTCGTTTTTTTGCTCTCTGAAAAAGTAAACGTGATGCATGATTCTCAACGCAGGTTTTTATCACAGAAAAGTTCAACACGCAGGCAACGAAGACTTTATCAAGGATTAATAGAAAATGCTTATCAGCTATCCAAAATTCTTGGGTACTGCAAATCCTACCTGGGTTCAACGTCCGGATGGCCTGGAAATACCAAATTTCGGTCTTTAACCTCAGCCTGTCATATGCGACACTTTCCTAGACCTCTTTCATTCAACGAAAGAGCCGTCGTTGATTTTCTCGTGATTAATTGACGGAGTGACCTTGGGTACCCACAAGCTGCTTACTATGCCCAATTCCCATTACAATAAACAAACTGGGTGTTATAGAAAAGGAATTTAATTTTCCACGAGGTATATTGACAAATGAATCGTTTGACCTCGTAGAACTGATTTCAGACAACCATTTTTAGTTGCGCAAGAGACGTCAGTCTGTAAAGCCCAGAAATTGCCTATATGGTCTCTGAATTTATCCATTGTTATTTGCTTCCCAGACCAAAGCCGTATATGTCCAGCAAGCCCCAGACGGAAAGTGCCTATGTCCAGACCGTTCCAGGCGGAAAGTGCCTATGTCCAGACCGTTCCAGACGGAAAGTGCCTATGTCCAGACCGTTCCAGACGGAAAGTGCCTATGTCCAGACCGTTCCAGACGGAAAGTGCCTATGTCCAGACCGTTCCAGACGGAAAGTGCATATGTCCAGACTTTCGTGCGTTCAGAACTTTTAGTGCGCTCTTCGTGCGCTCGAAATCAAATATGTCCACACCATCCCAGACCAAAAGCGTATATGTCCAAACATTCGTACGTTCTTGTCAAGACCATCGTGCGCTCCCAATCAAATTCGTGCGTTCCAACACCAAATTCTTGGTGTGTCCATGCCCAGTCCGTGCGTTCACGTCCAGACTTTCGTGCGTTCACCAGACCGCAAAAAATACATCCTGTGGTGCAGTGCTATTCCTTGAAGATGAAGCAGGCAGAGGGTTTTAAAACAAATAATTTATTTCATCGGGTCAACTTGTTGTTCAAATTGAACCAAAATAAGCTTAAAATTTTTTGGTATATTCTGTCTGAAAAAAAAACTTTGAAAACAAAATTTTGCGATTTATTCAAATAAAGTACTTAACAAATAGGTGCTTATATCGGACCAAAGTGTTATCCAAATTGAACCAAACTTGCTAGTGAGTATCGCCAGTGTAAATTGAGTCTAAATCAAGTGGAAATTTCGCAACGGCTGGCCAATGAAAAAATTTAGTTGGTCATACGGAAGTTTGCGATTTATTCCAATAAGGAATTTTAATTTTAGGTGTTTTTATATCGTCAAAGAGTTGTCCAAATTGAATCACACATAATTTGGAGTGTCCCCATTGTTTATATTGTTTATAGAGTCTGAGACAAAAAAAAACACTAACCAGGTGGAGGTTCCAGACGAAATCGATGTGTACAGACGGTAAAGAACACCGCAATATCTGGACATGGGGACTTTGGAACGCACGATGAACGCATGAACTCTTTTGAACACACCAAAGTCTGGTCATAAGTTTTTTCCGTTTGGGACGGTCTACAAATATCCTTGTTTCGTCTGGACCGGTCTGGACATACCGACCTTTGTTCTGGGTCCTCAGTCTGTCTAGAAGAAATTTTACAAGAAAAAGTTATTCTTGTAAAGTATGTACGACATTTTTAAGAGTCTTGTAAGAATCCTACAAAAACTTACAAAATCCTGCAAGATTTTTTTTTCGACGCGGGTTCTTGTTGATGCAAGCTATCGCCAGATGAGGAAGCATATACCGAGCTATTGAAGCCGAGACAACTCCTGTTTTTTAAAAGTTATATTGAGCTTATTGGTACCATAGTGTTATTGTAAAATTTCGACTAGGGGATTCGCAACTGAGTTTGGGCTAAGTTTGTCCCACTCTAAGACAAGAGAGCAAAAATATGGTCCGACTAGCTGCGAAAAACAACAAGTTCAGCAAAAATTTTTGGATCCATTCGGCTTCGGTCTTTCAGTGTTTTACCACTATTTTCAAATCTTTTCTTGTTATATACCTCGTTACTTCATAAAATAGTTCGTGATTCTGGGGGCGTGAAAGAAATTTAGAAGGAGGAGGAGAAGGAGGAGGCGGTGGTGGTGGTGGAGGTGGTGGAGGAGGCGGAAAAAAATTGGGAGGAATAGGGCGATTAAAACGCCACCATCACGAAATACGTGCTGTGCTCCACATTGTTTGTCTGCTATTATCAAAAAATTTTACTTCAGTGACTTCGTGGCAATTAATTTCAGCTATCACATCATTTTAATAAGATTTCTGCATGAGGTGATTTTTTTGTGAAAACTTTCAGGAATTAGCGATTTAAAGTTTTATGAAAGTACTTCTTGTTAGGAGTAAAAATACAGGTAAAACCACTGGTTGATCTTGCAATCCGTTTACAATTCTTCCAAGCTTTTATTGAACCGGTTAAATATAACATAATCAGCACTTGATTATTTTTGCATGCTTAGATGCGACCAACGTAACAGTTTGGATCAAAACGAGTGATGAAGAGGATTCCGGTAACACCTATCAGAACCAGTCTTTGATAATTGGCGGTACCAAAAACCAAGAGACCCAAAAGTATGAATTACAACGGGAATGTCTCCTTGGATCACCAGAAGACTGCAATTTTTCCAAGGGAAAGTAAGCAATAGAACTAATTGGAACAGTTCTGGGGAAAAGTTTTAATTATAGAACTTTCATCCTGGGGCATTGACATCATAAAGCAAAAAAGTTTCGAATATATAAGGTTCGTTAAAAAAATTTGATTACTATTGAAGCTGTGCTTGATCTCTTTTCAATCCCAACAGAATTCGGAATCGAAACAGAAAAAAAAGCTTTGTTGTGCTGCACATTGAGATTTTTTAGAATTTTGAGTTGGACGTGATGGTTGTTAGTTTCAAATTTTGTATTTATTCTGCCCCCCCACAATTTAGTGGACGAACAATTTTACACCCTCAGGCGCACGTGCTAATTTTTACATAGTACGTGCTATATAACAACACAAAGGTTTTAATGGGGGTACAGAAAACCCAAGGGGAAGAAGATTAGATCCCAGATTTTGTTAGAGAGGTCACGAACCTGAAAATTATTTTGACCATAAAAAGAATTTCCAGTCTCTTTGAACCCGTTGAATGAAAACATGTGTAGACTTCATTTGCAATTAATTTTGAGGTGTATTGTTGATGGTGCAAGGAGAATTTCATGAAAAAAGCTTATAATTTTATTGAATTTCATATGATAAAGATTAGTTGCATATTGTAAATATGTGACAGCACCTGTCAAAATCCTTTAGGTATTACTCAATAATACATGGAGTAAGTTCTGAGTAATCAAATCTGTTCTGAAAGGTTTCAATTATGCCGGATGGCTTGATTGCACTCAATTTGATGAATAAAATCAATGTTTTTTTTTGTAGGAACGGTAAACTTAACTTAAGCGTTATTGGTAAAAATAATGAAATTAAAACTCTACATAATTTTCAAGGTAAGCGCAAATTATAAATTCAAAACTGTCAAGAGATTATAATGGCGAACAAAACTGCACTGGAGAGAAAATATTTGTTCTGATAATGATTCAATAATATAAGTACCTTCAATTTCTCACCCACCTAACAAAAGTTTTAGAGCCTAAATTAGGGACTATAGGCATCAAGGTTATGAATAACCTCCCAAAAATCTACCCCTAAAAATCAGTTTTCCTCTAAGATTAAAACAATTTTGGTAAAAATGGAACTTGACTATCTAAACAAAACAATGATTAGCAGTAGTTATACGACAAAATTTGAGTCCCTTTCGAAGAAACAAACTTTTGCATAAAACTTATATTAGTCAAGTAAGGAGTAGAGACGATTGAGTTACCGGATCTCGTTAAATTTTGTTTTCTGGTAGTACTTATATTGAGATTAGCTTAGACTACAGTTCTTAGTTAATTCTGAGAAACACCTACTGTGTCTATTTACTTAGACTTCTTTTCAAGTCTATGGGGATTTAAATTTGTATTCCATAAGAAAAGATTAAATCTTATTAGACTTTATTAGGAAGTTAAATTATTTTCGAAACTATTATGAACTTAATGCCGATTCATAATAGGTGATTCGTTCATAATTTTGCTATTATAATATGGGAAAATTGTCGAGTCTTGAAACTTCACTTCACTATTTTGGAGTGCAATTGAAATTCCTAAGCTCAAATTCATTTACTCATATAAGGCTTAGTTGGGTGATTAAAAAAGGTAACGATCAACAAATCAATAGGCAGGTTAATTAAGGAAACAAGCTGCGAGGAAAGGAGAGACAATTGTTTGATCATCAACAACGGGTATTTTCGCAGAGTATTAACCAACCCTGCTCCTTTCAAAAGATGAATTAGAGTACAGCGCTCAAAGGATAGGGTTGCCAATTCCAAGACTACTACACAAGTAAGAACGAACGATGTAAAGCAAGCTTTATGTGTACCCAAGGTATACAATTACACTTTCTACAAAAAACCCTGAATCATCTGATGTCCAATTTATCTTACGTTCTTATTCAAGTGGAAATGAAAACCATCTGATTGCCTTGTGTAGTGATAACCGACGAGCTCTTCACGCGCCGTCCTAAATCTTGTTTTTGGTCAACTGTTTAATTATTGAGTTGAGAACATTGTATAGTTTTCAATCTTAGAGTCACCAGTTTCTTATATTTTTTAACCAACATTCTACAATTAGAGAATTGCTCTTTTAAGAAGAATAAAGAACGTATATGCTTATTTTTTTATCAATTGATTACCTAAAGAGTTGTAAGGACCCAACAAGGTCAAATGAGGATTGAATTGGGGCTTTGTAAAACCATTAAAACCATTAATTCTTTTAGGAGTAATATGTTTGTGAAGTTACACTCTTCCTCGTATTATATTTTTTCAAGAAAACTTTCTAAGTAGACTTGTCGAAATTTGAATAGGATAGACCTCCATCGATGAAATCAATTAGAGTAAATCACTTTGAGCACGTAAACTTGCCTATTCGTAGACGGCTTGACTATTATGACTAACCCATGCAGACCCGGGCCGAGGAATTTGGCCAAAATTATGTAAGATCAGCGGCAACTAGCGTTGACAAGTCGGAAAATTCACCGCAATTTTCTTACATAATTTTGCGTTGAATGCGTTGAATTTGAAGACAAAAATTCAACGCATTCAACGCAAAATTATGTAAGAAAAATGCGGTGAATTTTCCGACTTGTCAACGCTAGTTGCCGCTGATCTTACATATTTAGCGTTGAATTTAGCGTAGATCTTACATATTTAGCGTTGAATTTAGCGTAGATCTTACATAATTAGCGTTGAATTTAGCGTAGATCCTACATATTTTTGCGTTGAATTTATCGTTGATCTTATAAAAAATCAAAGCGTCCACTTGAACTATTAAACTCCAGTTGCGTATGGGACTCGAACTGCTGACCTCCTGTTTGCTTGTCGCCTCTTCTACCATTATGCCACAGTACCTTGGTTTCCTTAAGAGCCGCAATTCTTATAAAGCGTAGATCTTACATATTTTGCGTTGAATTTAGCTTAGATCTTACATATTTTGCGTTGATTTTGCGTAGTGTTTAACTTAGCATATTCAACGCATTTACCATGCGAGGCGTACTGGGAAAAGTTTACATTTTTTAAAAAGTTTTGAAAAAAATTTGAATTCCTAAAATGGTCTCAAAATGGTTTTTGCACCGTAAGAGAGCACTCAAAGGTTATTTTTTGCCTTATTTTTTTCTGACCTCATGTTTCTCACCTTTGCAACATAGGGTTTGAAACAGTGAAAAAATTTGATTTTTTGAAAAAAAACTTGAAAAAGTTCTGAACTCGTAAAATGGTCTGAAATGGATTTTGCACTATAAAAGAGCACTAAAAAGTGATTTTTTTCTGACTTCACATTTCTCACCTGTGCTGTATAGGGGATCGAACCAAAAAAAAATAATTTTTTGAAAAAAAAATGAAAAATTTGAAATCGTAAAATGGTCTGAATTGAATTTTGCACTATAAAAGAGCACTAAAAATGATTTTTTTTTCTGACCTCATGTTTCTCACCTTTGCAATATAGGGTTCGAAACAGTGAAAAAAATTGATTTTTTGAAAAAAAATTGAAAAAGTTCTGAAATAGTAAAATGGTCTGGAATGGATTTTGCACTATAAAAGAGCACTAAAAAGTGATTTATTGCTAATTTCGCTTTTCTCACCTTTGCAGTATAGGGCGTCGAAACAGTAAAAAATTACTTTTTTGAGAAAAAAACTTGAAAAATTTGAAATCGTAAAATGGTCTGAAATGGATTTTGCACTAGAAAAGAACACTAAAAAATGATTTTTTTCTGACCTCATGTTCTCACCTGTGAAGTATAGGGGTCGAAACAGTGAAAAAATTGACTTTTTGAAAAAAAAACTTGAAACACTTTTGAAATCGTAAAGTGGTCTGAAATGGAATGGAAAGATTAGCGTTGAATGCGTTGAATTTATGTATGATCAACGCTATATTGAAAGCTAAATATGAAAGGTCTACGCCAAAATTGAACGCAAAATTATGTAAGATTAGCATTGAATGCGTTGAATTTATGTAAGAACAACGCTAAAATTCAACGCTAAATATGTAAGATCTACGTCAAAATTCAACGCAAAATTATGTAAGATTAGCGTTGAATGCGTTGAATTTATGTAAGATCAACGCTAAATTCAACGCTAAATATGTAAGATCTACGCTAAAATTCAACGCTAAATATGTAAGATCTACGCCAAAAATCAACGCGAAATTATGTAAGATTAGCGTTGAATGCGTTGAATTTATGTAAGATCAACGCTAAAATTCAACGCTAAATATGTAAGATCTACGCCAAAATTCAACGCAAAATTATGTAAGATTAGCGTTGAATGCGTTGAATTTATGTAAGATCAACGCCAAATTCAACGCTAAATATGTAAGATCTACGCTAAAATTCAACGCTAAATGTGTAAGATCTACGCCAAAATTCAACGCAAAATTATGTAAGATTAGCGTTGATTGCGTTGAATTTATGTAAGATCTACGCTCAGGCGTAGATCTTACATAAATTCAACGCATTCAACGCCAATCTTACATAATTTTGCGTTTTTTAGCGTTGACACCTCGGCCCGGGGAACTGTTTAGACAATAACACTGTCTGCAGTAAACTTCAATTACCGGTGTGGCGATAGATTTTAGGTTCTAATTCAAGTGGGTTGCTACTCGTTCGGTTGCATTTGGAGTGAACACTTCCGGGTCGTTTAGGCCATCTTCAGTCCTGTTTTAAGTATGGTGGCTGATCAACTGTTTATTTAATTAATTTGAGAACATGGTAGTTTTAATTCGTGAAGACAGCAAAATCTTTTAATTAGTAGCCAACCTTCCACGATTAGGGAATAATTATTTTAGCAGAGAAGCTGGAGGACATACCCTTGTGTTACCTTTTCTCAATTCATTGATTGAAGAGTTATAACACCTCGACAACTTCAAGTAACTAGTTTAACCCAATATAGGCTGGTATTCCCTTTAAGAGAAGACGAGATTTGTGGAGTTGTAAATTGAACAGACGTCCATCCTAGATATTTATTAGAAGGTTGAGAGAAAAACCTAATGTAAATTGCGCATAAGTAAACTAAGCATAGCTTGCAATGACCTCTAATTGTTCAACTTATACTTGGCTAGAGGAATGAAGCCTCGAGGAGCAAGAAAGGACGTAATAACTGGTTATAAGAGATGCCCAATTTGCGAGCTTGAGACCAGTTGGTGTAAATGTGTAGCACACTAGGCTTGCAAGTAAGCAATGCTGGTTCGAATCCAGTACTGGTCATATTTCTCAGAAGTTGCACCTACATAGACCCTCTAACAGGTTATGGGACCAGACCCCAGTCTCTGAGCTAAACTGCAAAAAAGGACAAGAAAGTAAGAATATGTGAAAGAGAGGATGCGCAGTTTAAGGGGTAGCGTTATTAGGTTGAGAGAGAACAACGTAATGTGAATTGCGCATAAGATAAATTTGAAGGAGCTCTACTTCTTCAACGTAAACTTGGCTAAAAAAACTATGTATTGAGGAACAGGAGAGAACGTAAGAACGGGTTAAAAGAGACGCACGGCACCTGCATAGACCCCCTAACAATTTTTTTTCTATTTTTTTACAGAGATTTTTTTCTTTTATAGGAGATTTGCATTAGATTCGAGAGCGCATTTTTGAGGGTACAAGGAAGTTGGTTTTCCTGAGAAAAACAATATACTTTTATAAAGATTGTCTAAGTTTTAAATTGTTACCACGTTCAAATGATAATTATTATCTGCAAGCTGTGAAAATTCGATTGCAGAAATTGTCAATATCAGATGATGAAGAGTCTTCGAGAAATAAAGCCTGATCTGAAGGGTTGTATTTAGTCCACTAGTCTGAAATATATTCAAGCTTGTGTTTTCATTTAAAGAACAATGTAGACATTTTTTTATACAAGCAAATCGCCAACGCATTGAGAGGATGTTATCTTCTGTAATGATATGTTGTCGTTTTTAAGTTTTTCGGTTCCTTTGCCCTATTGGTCTGCTGTTGTAGTACTGACCAGTAATAAACACTTCAATTCCTTCAGTATTGAAGAAATATTGGTTTTCAAATGTCCCGCTTAGTTGTTTTTTTTGGAGAAAATTGGTCAAATGATGTTTTGATGGGCCTTTTGATAATGAAGTGTCTAGAAATTTTCATGAGAGGCTAGACAATGTTGTTAGATTGCAATGCTAGCGGGCAAGGGATTATCAGGGCCACAAATTGCAACAAAAGATCTGTGAAGGCCTGTTTAAAAATTTTCTTAATCCGACTGCTCCGCTGAGACAGCTGGCGATTCTTAATTTTAGGTTTTCGATTTTTTTTGTTTTTAGGCACCCAGCTTAAAATGCACAAAATGTCTACACACCGAGCGCATGTTAAAATTTTACGTCGTAACTTGCTATATAACAGACCATAAATTGTAACGGAGGGGTATAGCAAACAGGGGGAACAATGAAGCGAAACCGAATAGATCCCCGGTTTTCTTATGGAAGTCTATAATTTGAAAGTCTTTTTGACAAAAAAACGCTTTCCAGCCACCTTCAACTGGTTAAATGAAAACAGATTAAATGGATTTGCCAGTGCATTGTGGAGGGTACAAGGAAGTTGATTTCTATAAAAATAATAAATTGCTTTTGTAAAATTGTCTCATTTTAAATGTTATTACTTTCAAAATATGTTTATTACCTACAGGTTGTCAAAGTGTTGTTGCAAGTAATTCTCAATAAAACTTG
>NW_027451431.1:0-12500 GCF_964194025.1 Convolutriloba macropyga
ATATATATATATATATATATATATATATATATATATATATATATGTACATATACATACACACACACACACACACACACATATATATATATATATATATATATATATATATATATATGAATCTAGAAGACAAACGATGAACACCGATGTTAGCTTGACCACTGATGCTAAAGAAAACTAAGAGAATTTTCAGCAAAAAGAACTTTTTTAAATCTTTTACGACGCCAATTGTTTTCTCGGTGTTAGATTTTTTTTTCCATATTTTTCACTTTCTGATAATAAAAACTTGTTGTTCCAACAATTTTCACTTTTTGTTTTTGCATCGTAGAGAAAAAACAGGAACCAGGACGAGAAAAATAATCGTCGATCCGTGGGGGGGGGGGGGGTGACAAATCGCGATCAAATTTAAAATGAAAACAAACGGAGAAATTTATTTTAAGAATTTGTCAAGTTGAATGCAGTAACTGTTTTCCGTTCCAAGCCTGAAAATTAACAACTTAAGCGGTTTGACCAAATTTTCGGGAAAAAATCAATTGTTTTGCGTGCAGGCAGATTGTAAAAATTGTATAAAATTCCTTAAAAAACAGAAAAAAATTTAGTTCTTGCTACAAAATGCTGCTTAAAGCCAGTTCAAAACCAAAAGTATGTTTATTTAATCTAGCTGACAGTAAATTGGCGAGATTTTGATTAACAAATTACGCTCATGACACGTCAAAAAATTGGCAAAAATTGAAAGTTAATTTAAAATTTTTTTGCCGATTTTGCAATAACCATTACAATTACCTCAAAAAGTTTCTTTTCGGCAACTATTCTTTACTCAAGGTTCGTCAGCGTCCATTTAGGTCTTCATCGTTTTTTCTAATTAACGATGTGGACCTTTTGAAGCAACTGGTTATTGCTTTTTTGCACAAATTTGAAACGAAACTTTTTGTCTCATGAGCATGCTGGGATAGTTAGTTCTTAAAATCCAGTGGAACTGTTACCAGCAGAATTTGAAAAACATAATTGTTGTTTTGATAAAACTTACAGCCTCAATTTGTATAAAATAATAAGTAATTTTTTTGTTTTTTATTATTTCTGACAGTTTTTGCACTCTACCTCTATTAGTTTCCAATATTTAGGGGAACTAACTTTCTCAAACTAATCTCTTTTTTTTTCTGAGAAATACATACTCCACGAAATACACACAAACATACACACATACTAACAATCACCCAAGCCCAAGCACATACACACGAATACAAATACGAACACCGCCATAAAAACAACATTTTTAAAGACTTCTCTTTTTGGCAAGTTATCTATACTGAAGGTTCGCCACCGTTCATTTAAGTCTTGTTGATTTTTGTGGGAAAAAGGTGGGAACCTGTTCCCCAGAAAAATCAACAAGACTTAAATGAACGGTGGCGAACCTTCAGTATAGATAACTAAGGTCCACATCGTTAATTAGAAAAAACGATGAAGACCTAAATGGACGCTGACGAACCTTGAGTAAAGAATAGTTGCCGAAAAGAAAATTTATTTTTTTTGTAGTTGGGGTTTGTATTTGTGTGTTCGTGTGTGTAATGGGTGCGGCATGTGTGTTTGCCTGTGTCTGTGTCTTTCAAATTGCCTGTGTCTGTGTCTTATCTTTCTAGAATGTGCTAAGGAGTTTTTTTGTCTGCCGAAGAAAAAGCGGCATATTTTTGGTTCAAACAGTACAAGTATTTTTTTTCAATGCATATTAGCTGCTTTTGGATACTCCCAACGGCTTCTCTGACCGAATTTTAAAGTTATTTTGCCACTTTCAGAGGCACGTTGGAACGTTTTGTACTACGCACAGACTCGCACGAGCCATCATGTTTTTTTTTGTACAAAACAGCTATCTTTTTCCATCTATGCAACCATTGGCTATAAACAGGATGACTTTTCAGGATATTAAACGCCTCATTTCCAGTGGGTCTGCAGATAATTGAGAATTGTACTTATGACTTTGACAACACCACCCACGTCATTACTCTCAACTCCCTAATGACCATCAAAAAATTCCTGTAAGTAGTGATCTATAACAAATCTGGTAGGCATCATTGAGTAGTTTCAAACTTTGTTGCATTCATTTAGTTGTTGAATGTAGGAATCTGTTGAGACTTGACCGTCTTTGAAAAATATTTTAGGAATAATTTTTAGCTCCTTATTGCAACAAGATTGTGTTGTGCTGCAAAAAGATGTTCTTTTCGGACTGCAAGCTAGAGTTTAAAAATTTTTAGGTATTTTGTTCGGTTACCAGCTGCGACACCGTGATTTCTATCACAGACAAATTCTGTAGTTTAGTCTAGTGCTAAATAATTATCAAAGGTATCTCAAAATGAGACAATTTACCACGAAGTCATAAAACGGTTCTGGTATTTGGTAGAGCCTAGAGTATCAGACGAAATTCTGAATATACACCTTTAGCCAATCAGAGGCTGAGAAGACTCTATTCTCTTATATATAGCGATAGTAGGGCTGACTTTAGATAGATTAGATTAGATAGTGGCTATACATTATGCACGTAACTTCTCAATTGACTCCGGTGTTATGTACTCTATTCACCGTGATAATTAAAGCCTGAAGTCTACTTCGCGCCCAGAAATAAGGAGCCTTAACTCTCTATACTTTAAGGCTGTAAAAGGAGCCCAACTATGGTCTGCCTTACTATTCTTTCGATTATGGATGCAAGCTGCGAAGAAATGAAAAAAAAAATAGATGGTTTTAACTAAAGTTGCCCCTGTACAACTTCACAAAACCTTCAGTTCAAAAATTCTAAAACTATTCTAGTTTGCTGGCTAATGCCGATTGTCGTCAATTTGTTAACAAAAATTAACTTTGTCTTTTGCGAAGGTCTGATCCCCAGTTCGACTTCCAAGTGCACTACCTGCTGCGTCGAAAGTTCCACTTGATTGACATCACAATGACTAATTTCACAGCCGGTGAAAATGTGACAAAACTATTAAAGTAAGTTGCTTTTAATTGCTCTCAAAAGAAGTTTGTAACAATTATATAAGTTCTGTTGGTCTTGTCTTTTTTAATGCAATTTTTTCTAGTACCGGCTTTACGTCTGATTGTTCATTTGTCTGGCCATTTGTCTTTTCGTCGTAAAAAACTAAATTGGTAACCCCTCACTTTTTATGATTTTTTTAATGAGGTGCAGCAATTGTCGCAATTTTTGATTTCATCGCAGAATTTCATCACCAATTGATTGACTTCACCGTGACTAGTTTCACAGCCGGAGAAAATGTGACAAAACTATTAAAGTAAATTGCTTTTAATTGCAATCAAAATAAGTTTGTAACAATTATATTAGTTCTGTCGGTCGTTTATAATAGCTGCACAACGACAGCTGGGGCTGTTTTTGGCCTTCTCTTGGTTTTTTAAAATTCAAAGAATTTTAATTGGATTGGTGCGCTGTCTTTTTTTAAGATCTGTTCACGCTTTCGGCTTTTTCACGTCAGTGAGAAGTCAAATTAGAGTGGTGATTTTGGTCAAACTGAATTAGTGAAGGAAGCAAAAAATCGAGTATGTTTCAGGCGTCACTTTATTCAAAGTACCTTTAAAATTGAGTGAGAAAATGGTCTTTGAACAATTTGGCTGTTTTTGAGATGGACTTTTTTTCAGGTGCGTCAATTTGACTTCTGTTTTCTGAGTTTTCTCTCCTTCAGTGCTTTATGACGGTACATTTGTGTTCTTATTGTGCCTATTTGCTTTTGCTTGAATTCATTGAGGGGCAGCTAAATTTTTTTTATGACTTTGCAACTATTTGTTGTCATAAAATATTACTAAATTTAAGATTTTGCCCCCTTATCTTAAAACTATCTGTTGTCTTATCACATAGTATCATCAATGGCAGGTCTGATTTGTTGCTAATAAGGCTCAAATGAACCTAAGTAATTGCTAGAGTTAATAGTTAGCGGTTCTCATGACTTTGACACTATTTTCTCACAAAAAATTTGTGTGAATTTTTGAGTTATGCAAGTATTTATTGTACATTTTGATGTCTTATCATTTAATCTCCATAAGGACAAGTCTTTGTCGCTGCCATTAGGTGAAGTTTATAGGTTAATCGTTTTTGTCCAAAGCTAGTGCTTTCTATGAATTTGACACTAAAAGTTTTCAATAATAATTATCAAATATTTGAGTTTTTCTCTTCAACTTTGTCGTCGGAACTTAGTCTCCTTATCAACAAGTCTCATTGGTTGCTAAAAGAGTTTTCATTAAAACAAATTATTTCAGTCCATATCTTTTGCTTTTTGTAACTTATAGGCTTGTTCGTTTTTTTTTTAAATATCTTAGCAATTTTTTTTAGTTTTCCTAGTTTTTGTTGTTTTTATTGCTGTCTTATCACTTAATCTCATTGATGACAAGTCTCAAAGGGGGTCATTGAGGACTCTAATGGTTGATGTAACTGTGTCCTTCAGTAGTTGTTGCGTTCTGTGACTTTTATACTCAGTGTTTTCTAAGAGTTTCGGCAAGTTTTATAGCGATTTTTAGTTATTTTTGTCTTACTGTTTAATATTATTAGTGAGAGTACTCATGGACATTCAATAAATTGACAGGTTGCTAATGACAATTAAATGAACATAGTAGGCATTTTGAGCTCATAGCAGTTGTTTTTTGATGTTGATCCTGTCTTTTCAAAAAAAAAACAAAAGGTTATTCTTTACTCTTGCTTGTTTTCGTTGTTCTGGTGTTATTTTATTGCTTAGTCTCATTCCCAACAGCCCTCATTTGCATTTTAAAGCGGAATCAAGGATTTTTAGGTCATAAATTATAACAATTTTTCGAATTACATTTCAGGACCTGTCCTGTTATGTTTCTTTTTCGTCATCAAGATTATTATTATTACGACCATCTGACGTAAGAACCACTTCAAATCTGCTTTTTGTTGATTCGTTCATGCAATTTCAATTGAATTGCGTAAGTGATGTCATTTTTCGACCTTATTGGAGCGAGATTTTTTGTTCATTTGCGTGATTAAATTTTTGGTCGCACTTGACTTACCTCACTCTCAATAATGACCTCTTCACTTTGAAATTGCTTTTTATATGCTTTAATTCGCAGAGATAAGGTCAAATGAGTGGGTTTCACTCTGATTGAAGGCTATTTAAGAGCAGCTAACAGGAGCATTATAAAGTTATACAGATTTTTAATCAAAATATAACATATCAGCCTTCAATGAAAAGACGAATTTTTTTGGTCTGTCTTATTTTACTGTTTTTTAGAGTGCTCATCTACGAAGCTAATGCGGCTCTTTTCTGGCAATTTTCCAGCTATGTTTAATGCATTTTTTCCCAATACCGTCAGTTTACCTCTGATTGCTTCTTTGTCTGGCAATTAGTTTCTTCGTTCTAAAAAACTGAATGGGCAAACCCTCGCTTTTTTTATGATTGTTTTAACGAAGTCCAACAATTGTTGCAATTTTTGATTCAATCGCAGGGCAGATAATGTTTTTAATGACCTAGATTAGTTTTGTAAATGTGTGTGTATGCATATGGCCATTAATTACCAATCATATCGTTTCTCAAATGTCTTTATAATGTTACCATTCGCATGAAATTATATTAAAGAATTAAACCATAATCAATTGTTGAGTTTTGGCGTTGTTTTTGTTGTTTTCTTGTTCTCCAGTCTCAGTACTGAGTTGTGCCATAAGCTTTAAGTTCCGAAACAAAACTAATGAAATGTTTGGGTGCTCTTAATTTAATTCTGTAGCAATTCATTTTTAGTCCAGTAGCCTTTTTCATTTTTTCGTTTTACCGATGTTTCGTCTGACTCTTTTGACTTTTGCTCCTCAATAACGGGATAGACAGGTAAAACCAGGATAGCATTTAGTGGTTGAGCAGATCATGTGGGAGCTTACTTTTTACTAGACTAAGTGTGCTATTTATTGAAGCCGTTTTGAGGAGACAATTTTTTGGTGTGAAGAGTGGTTCTTTATCGTAAAAAGTTTGACCTCATTCAACTCACACCCCCACTCAATCACCCCCTCCCAACACTCCCCACGTTCACAATCCGTTCCACCTGGCTGCTTGGACTACCTCTCGTCCGGCCCTCTTGAGGTACCCCATTGATTGATCACCCCGAGTGTTTGAATATCCAGTGTTCGATTGACATTTTTTTAGAATATATTTTTTGAAAAAAAAAACGTTTTGAAATTTTTTTGGAGTTCTTAACCGACGTCAGCTTTAATGGCTATTATTTAGGCGTTTTTTTGTTTTTTTACAATTCGTTATACGATTTTATCGCTCTTGTTAATTTTTGTTTTTTTATTAATTTTCTGCGTTTTTTAATTAAAATTATCAAAATTGTGGTAACAAAATTAAAAAAACACAGAGTCCACTATATTAGAAGCTGCCAAATTGAAGAAGGTTAGCGTACAATGTCATTTAGATTATTTGTGTCGAATTTTTGCGTGACAACCGTGAGAGAATAAGCTGAAAAAAGGCATGTTTTGGACAATTTTGGTTCCAAAATATTGAATTTTTAACAAAAAAAACAAAAAATTAACAAAAATTAACAAATATTCAACACTCAGTTAGTCACTATCACTTGGTTCACCAAGCTGTTAACTGACAAACCTTTATTGTAAATTTTGTTTTAAATCAGAAAAAAAATGTTTTATTCTGTATTCTTACCTCAAGGAAAAATCAATTTTTTTTACTTTCCTAATCAGAAAACGCAAGAATTGGACAAAAAATTAACAAAAAAAAACATATAAACAACAAACAATTACTCAATTTTATTTGTTTGACCAATTTTTGGCTGGATAAGTATTCTTGTCATTTCCTTTTTTGCACTTTTTTATCCAAAATTCGTCTTTTTCTGACGCAAAATGACTAAAAAAAACACCTTAAGCTCTCTATTCAAACTAATTTTAACCCTTAATTTCACACAAATTTATTTGGCCCCTAAAACAGTAATTTCCCGAAACAGTACTGAACGCATAAAATAACAGTAAAACCAGTTTTCAGACAAATTTTTATCCCGGAGTTCTTGAGTTTTTAATTCGATTTTCAAATTTTTTGCCCCCCCCTTCATTCTAAAGCAGTATCTTCAGTTCAACTTTACGTTAAACATCTCTCCATGATGGAAATTCAAAGAACTTACAGTTTCATTACTTCTCACTTAATTGTTAATTCAAACGTATGGGCAATCAAAACCCAGAATATTAATACCTCTTGTGTGGTCTCAGACTGACAAAAATTAAAAAAACTTCTTGCATTGGAACAAAAACTAATCAAATTCTTACTATCTTTTTCCACCATTGCCAAAGTATTCCCTCAGGTTAGTCACTTTTGCCTTTTCGGTCCTCGGTCCTTCATTAGTCTCATTACACTATAGAAAGGATTCAAAATTTTTTAAAAAGTTTACAAAGTTTCATTTATTCACCTCACCAGCGTTGCTCCAAAAATTTCTATCACTCTGACAATACTAAATTCAGAAAACAATTTTGCCAACCACGAAAAACAAAATTTTTTGAAAAATTTTACAAGTTATGGAAAGGGCACTTAATGAAGGCCTTGCCGGCTTTGCCACGCGGTGGACACCCCCCTCGTTAAAATAAGGGCATCTTTACTACTATTGTCAAAGTCAAAACAGCAAAATCAAAAGCAACGGAATGAGCCGCTAAAGCCTGCAAGTTAAGCTTTAATGTATTAGGTTATCGGAGTTTACTAGAGCAATTGTTAGCTGACATTATTATTCTGCTTAATAGCTTGGAGTTTAAAAATTGAATTAAGTTTTGTTTTAGAAACTAACTGAAAAAGCACACCGAATTATAACAATTTTTGAAACTTGTGAAAGACTTATCTCAAATTCTCTTCTTTTTCTTTTTCAAACCCGATGTGCGTCAAGTGCGTCAATGGCGGCTATTTTCCGGCAATCTGCAGGCTATGTTTATTTGTTTTTGAGCATTGATGGTCATGTGTTCTGTCAAATGTCAAAATTTTGCTGGGAAATTTTTGATGTTCAGGTCATTCGTAATTTTTATTCTGTGAATTGAAATTGATGAGATGTCTTGCTACGTTTTTTTTAATTTGTCAGACAAAAATTAGTTTCGCTTTATATTATTTTACAACTTTTTCAACATTCTGCGACTACCTGTTTTTTTTACTTCTTTGGGCTACTTTTACTTTTGTTTTGTTCTGCCTAAAGTGCTGTCAAACAACTGTTGTTCCCAGAACCAATCTAAAATGGAAAGAGTCAATATAAAATAAAACGAAATCAAACATTGAAACGCGAGACACATGACGCAGATTCAGATGTTCGCTAATTCAATTTTGTTCAAATTAATTTTGATTTCCATGTCTAATATTTATTGGTACTGGTTTTAATCCTCGATGCATCCTCTCATTGAGAACAGCCTTATGTCTAACTTTGAAAACCAATCAGAATATCTGGCACTTTAAAGATAATGTTTGTTAAAGTATCACTTTTATTCTATTGGTTTTCTTTTCCTTTAATCCCAATTGGGGTTATGGGAGTCATGGTGGCTATTTTTCAACAATCTGCTGGGTATTTTTTATCAAACATTTTGTGAACAACTTACTTTTAAAAAACTTTTTGAAAGAGTCAGAATTTTTAGTAATGAGGTTTTTCTACAAGACTTTGCAATGAATGCAGCCATTTTGTTGAAAACATATATAATACACCAAAGACACATTTAAGATTTATAGACGATACACTCTCTGTAGATGATAGGGAAAACTAACAAAATTTTGAATAAAATTTATAACTGGGCACCATCAGCTCTCTTTTTGTATAAGGCTAACCTTTTCATTTCTTTATATATCTTTGTGGAGCATGATATATCTCAACAGTTTTGGTTGTCAAATTAGTAGGCGTGCAGCATGTGCTGAGAAAATTTTGAGCTGGATTCGGGAACACAATCAATATCAAATTTTTTACTTTTCTCTAAGCACATTTCAGCACTTCTTTCCCAGCATTTCTTGAGTAAGATCAGCAATGTAAAGCTTAAACTCCCAAAATTGTGCTGCGCAAAAATAGAGATAACTTTCAAATTTGGAGTCTTCAGAGCATTTTGCTGAAAAATTTGATTACCCTCGAAGCTCGATTACTTATTACATTTCAAACATGTGGTGAAAAGATGAACAAAAAGATATGCAACATTTTTCAGAATATATTGTAAAAGTTTTTGCCTGCCTGTTAACAACAGCAAACGTGCATTTTTGAAATAACGTATGTTGCTGTTATAGCAGAAAGAGTCCAAACTCGTTGATCAGCAGTCACATTGTGGACCCACAGCTGTTTGCCATGTTACGCACGCAAGTACTAACTTCCAACACCCCCAATGACCCAACAGACAACATCACGTAAGTCAGTTTAGACCAGTGAGACAAACTTCCTGTTTTTCTGAGTTAACCCCGACTTGTGTTAGATCATATAGCGGTGTGAACAGTCAAGTTTTTCGCAGTAAAAACTATACGTTATAATTCTATCAATAATGTGCGCAACCGCTGAATATAGGAAAGAATTGATTAAGTGGTAAAGTTTTTGTGACTCTGATGAAGTCTTTGCAAAGCCATGTCATCACTGATGGAAGCCAAAATTTGTGGCTTTAGCAGAATCGCGTAACCCTGCTTGAAGCGCACACTTCGTTTAAAAATAGCGGCGATAGCGATAGCTATTATTGCCTTTTATTGTTTTTTTATACAACCCAAGGAAGTTTTTTCGTGTTTAATTGCTCCTGATAAAAATTTGAGGCAATTATTGTAAACGTATTGTTCTTTTTAAAGCAAAATTTCTGCTTGACAGGTTTTTGCGCTTTTCTTCTAGAACATTCAGTGACTTCTCAAGTAACCGTTTCCAGCTTCACTTCTTCATTTTGAGTGGTTTCAATTGTTCTCATTCCAAAATGAAGTATGTGGTCAAAATAAAAAAGATTATTCACAAAGTTTCATTTATTCACCTCACCAGCGTTGCTCCAATAATTTCTATCACTCTGACAACACTAAATTCACAAAACAGTTTTGCCAACCACGAAAAACAAAATTTTTGAAAAATTTTACAAGTTATGGAAAGGGCACTTAATGAAGGCCTTGCCGGCATTGCCACGTGGGGGACACCCCCCTCGTTAAAATAGGGGCATCTTTACTACTATTGTCAAAGTCAAAACAGCAAAATCAAAAGCAACGGAATGAGCTGCTAAAGCTGCAATTTAAGCCTTAATGTAATAGGTTATCGGAGTTTACTAGAGCAATTGTTAGCTGACATTATTATTCTGCTTAATAGCTTGGAGTTTAAACATTGAATTAAGTTTTGTTTTAGAAACTAACTGAAAAGGCACACCGAATTATAACAATTTTTGAAACTTGTGAAAGACTTATCTCAAATTCTCTTCTTTTTCTTTTTCAAACCCGATGTGCGTCAAGTGCGTCAATGGCGGCTATTTTCCGGCAATCTGCGGACTATGTTTATTTGTTTTTGAGCATTGATGGTCATGTGTTCTGTCAAATGTCAAAATTTTGCTGGGAAATTTTTGATGTTCAGGTCATTCGTAATTTTGATTCTGTGAATTGAAATTGATGAGATGTCTTGCTACGTTTTTTTTATTTGTCAGACAAAAATTAGTTTCGCTTTATATTATTTTACAACTTTTTCAACATTCTGCGACTACCTGTTTTTTTTACTTCTTTGGGCTACTTTTACTTTTGTTTTGTTCTGCCTAAAGTGCTGTCAAACAGCTGTTGTTCCCAGAACCAATCTAAAATGGAAAGAGTCAATATAAAATAAAACGAAATCAAACATTGAAACGCGAGACACATGAAGCAGATTCAGATGTTCGCTAATTCAATTTTGTTCAAATTAATTTTGGTTTCCATGTCTAATATTTATTGGTACTGGTTTTAATCCATGATGCATCCTCTCATTGAGAAACAGCCGTATGTCTAACTTTGAAAACCAATCAGAATATCTGGCACTTTAAAGATAATGTTTGTTAAAGTATCACTTTTATTCTATTGGTTTTCTTTTTCTTTAATCCCAATTGGGGTTATGGGAATCATGGTGGCTATTTTTCAACAATCTGCTGGGTATTTTTTATCAAACATTTTGTGAACAACTTACTTTTAAATAACTTTTTGAAAGAGTCAGAATTTTTAGTAATGAGGTTTTTCTACAAGACTTTGCAATGAATGCAGCCATTTTGTTGAAAACATATATAATACACCAAAGACACATTTAAGATTTATAGACGATACACTCTCTGTAGATGATAGGGAAAACTAACAAAATTTTGAATAAAATTTATAACTGGGCACCATCAGCTCTCTTTTTGTATAAGGCTAACCTTTTCATTTCTTTATATATCTTTGTGGAGCTTGATATATCTCAGCAGTCTTGGTTGTCAAATTAGTAGGCGTGCAGCATGTGCTGAGAAAATTTTGAGCTGGATTCGGGAACACAATCAATATCAAATTTCTTACATTTCTCTAAGCACATTTCAGCACTTCTTTCCCAGCATTTCTTGAGTAAGATCAGCAGTGTAAAGCTTAAACTCCCAAAATTGTGCTGCGCAAAAATAGAGATAGCTTTCAAATTTGCAGTCTTCAGAGCACTTTGCCCAAAAATTTGATTACTCTCGAAGCTCGATTACTTATTACATTTCAAACATGTGGTGAAAAGATGAACAAAAAGATATGCAACATTTTTCAGAATATATTGTAAAAGTTTTTGCCTGCCTGTTAACAACAGCAAACGTGCATTTTTTAAATAACGTATGTTGCTGTTATAGCAGAAAGAGTCCAAACTCGTTGATCAGCAGTCACATTGTGGACCCACAGCTGTTTGCCATGTTACGCACGCAAGTACTAACTTCCAACACCCCCAATGACCCAACAGACAACATCACGTAAGTCAGTTTAGACCAGTGAGACAAACTTCCTGTTTTTCTGAGTTAACCCCGACTTGTGTTAGATCATATAGCGGTGTGAACAGTCAAGTTATTCGCAGTAAAAACTATACGTTATAATTCTATCAATAATGTGCGCAACCGCTGAATATAGGAAAGAATTGATTAAGTGGTAAAGGTTTAGTGACTCTGATGAAGTCTTTGCAAAGCCATGTCATCACTGATGTCACAGAATTTGTGGCTTTAGCAGAATCGCGTAACCCTGCTTGAAGCGCACACTTCGTTTAAAAATAGCGGCGATAGCGATAGCTATTACTGCCTTTTTATTGTTTTTTTTATACAACCCAAGGAAGTTTTTTCGTGTTTAATTGCTCCTGATAAAAATTTGAAGCAATTATTGTAAACGTATTGTTCTTTTTAAAGCAAAATTTCTGCTCGACAGGTTTTTGCGCTTTTCTTCTAGAACATTCAGTGACTTCTCAAGTAACCGTTTCCAGCTTCACTTCTTCATTTTGAGTGGTTTCAATTGTTCTCATTCCAAAATGAAGTATGTGGTCAAAATAAAAGCGATTATTAGCGGCTGATTCTTAAAACCGTTGTAACTTAGTAGTTAAGAAT
>NW_027451431.1:17500-20000 GCF_964194025.1 Convolutriloba macropyga
TCTAAATTGTTTTCCCAATCCATTCACAGCTCATTCTTGGCCGAGTTTTTTGTTTGAATTAAAGTTTTATTTCTCGCTAGTGGTTTTTTTGTTCATATGCGGAATTTTGACATCGATTTTCTGTTTTTTTTCTCATTTTTTGTCTGATTTTTTTTTAAAATTGATTTCTCAATTCACTCATAGTCCATTCTAGGTCTAGTTTTTCTGTTTAGTCAATGAAAATTCTTTGAATTGTACGTCAGGACTTGTCCTGCTATGTTTTTTTACTTCGTCGAATAAAAAAATGTTCGCTTTACCTCATTTTGCCGCCTTTTCAACATTTTGCGTGAAATCTTTTTGACTTCTCTAGGCTAGTTTCTCTCTTCTCTCATTCTGCTAAAAGTGATTTTGAACATCAGTTGCTCAGCAAAGCAATCCGAAATGAACAGAGATAGTACAAAAATGGTTGTCAGAAATAGAAACGGGATAAACCCATAAAGCCCAATTTTAGATGCCCGCTATTTGAACGTCGTTCCTATAAGTCTTATTTACCATCTCTAATGCTTATTGTTATTGAAGTAGCCCCTGTAGCCTCTCTCTAAGAAACAGAAGTATGTTCAACTACGAAATGCCATCAAAATAAATCGGACTTAAAAATGTTTTTGTACAAAAATCTTTTTTTTTTTCAATATCTTCTGTTATTTCAATCCCAATCATGCTTATTGGAATCAACGGCGGCTATTTTCCGGCAATCTGCCGGGTATGTTTAAGAATTATCAAGAAATTTTAGCAAACTCAGCTCCCGAAACTTTTTTGACCAACAAATGAACCAAACTCTTAAGAAGATCTTTCACGGCATGGCAATTTATGTCAAGTTTCCTTTATCTGAGCGATGAAAACGCTTGAACCTATTAGGTGAACATGAAACGTGATCGATCTCTATGCTAATATACTAATTTATTAGTCCTTTTCAAAAAATAGCAAAAATATCGTCATAAGAAAGAAAGGTATAGCAAGAGTAGAGGGTTCGTTATTCGCTAAAATCTGATTCAACGTAGCGCGGGACCTCAGCCTATGTTGACAGGTGATATCCCTTATTTGATTTATGTATGTGACATCCTATTAATAGCCTTTGGTTTCAATTTCGTCCTTCTGACTCCAAGTTATCAATTAGGAATTATTATTGGGTGTACGAAATAAGGTGTAGTAAATGGGGTGTTGATAGATTGCGGAGTGGCTGAACAGGACTGACCACACAGTGAGAGATGTAGAGTGTAAGATGTGGTGTTCACAAGATGAAGACCACTCACAAGTGAGCTACGAGCCACCAGAGTTCCACTTAGAAGGACAATGCCGTCTCTGCATCACATGTCCCAAGCACTACCGAAAGCTGTCAGTCAGAAACAGTAATGATTACCTCTCAAATGCAAATTGTATTACCATAGCGCGTCCCATAAAGTTGAAATTAGCGGATGTTTCAAAGATCACCCACCCAACAGAGTTTAAAGGTTAAAGTTCAAACTTAAAATATGTATATAAAAGCAACTGAAAAGGACATACAGGAAAAAAGCGTTGGCATCCAAATGAACACATTGAAGCCCAATTGCATGTTTTGGTATCTTTCGAACGATCGATTATTTCAATTTTATGGGACAGACAATAAAATATGTATATAAAAGCAACTGAAAAGGACATACAGGAAAAAAGCGTTGGCATCCAAATGAACACATTGAAGCCCAATTGCATGTTTTGGTATCTTTCGAACGATCGATTATTTCAATTTTATGGGACAGACAATAATAATAATTGCGGTTTCTGCGTAATGGCAGCGGAACAATATTTTCGCAGCCATTATCCTCTTTTTACGACCACATGAGTGTCCATGAGCCGTACGGTCAGGACTAAGTTTAGCGAAAAAGTTTGCGTGACGAAAATAGTTGCAAAACTCAGTTGGAATCCTTTGATTGGTCAACAAAAGAAATTTAAAAAATAATTTTGATCCCCAGCTGACAACTAAAACCTCTCAGTAATATTCTATAAACTAACCCGCCCTCAGTCTACTATCACATCTTCTGATCAGCTTCTGCAATGTCAGGATTGGACTTTTCCGTTCTCTTTTTGTGAAAACGAGCATATACAGTTTTTCGTTTATCCATTTTTTGTTTAAATCTTTCCAGTTACGCTTAGCTAACACCCGGTTGAAACAGATTCCCTGAAACTTAAGCTTCCTATCAGCTGCTTGAAAAATTCGACCGGTTTTCGCTGGGTTTGTTAACACATTAACTTGTTATACAACAAAGCATATTTTGCTAATGAGGTCAATGCAATACAACAGAGCACGGGCCTGAACCCAAATTGAATAATTTTAACAAAAAAGATCATAAGGGAAATTTGTAGGGCGGTCAGCTTCCTACTCATAATTATAAAACGTTAGATCTTTTTCAAATTTGATGCCACTCGTTTCTGTTGTTATACCGAACAGTTTTCAATTCCATCATCATTGCTACAGATATTTCAGAAC
>NW_027451431.1:25000-30000 GCF_964194025.1 Convolutriloba macropyga
TTCAAAATCGATTTAAACCTCTTATAATCGATTACTTCTGGGACAAAACGCCGCCAATAAAATTATTTTAAATGAGTTTAAACAGATTTAAGATAGGAAATTAAAATAAAGGATTGATTTAAATCAGAGTTTGAGTTCACGTATACAGTTTCGGACACACACCAATTGGACGATGTTGACATCAGGTAGGTGTTTCCTTGTAGAATCATCACCTGCTTGCAGTCAAAACGTATCCTTCCAGAGATTCGTTTCTGAAGTTAACTGATCAAATATCTCCTCACATCTTTGCAAACCTCACGCCTGTCGATAAAACAAAATGACATAACAACAAAATGACATAAAAATTTAAAAAAATAAGTTTTGATCCCCATCTAACCTCTCAGTATTGTTCTATAATCTAACCCGCCCTCAGTCTACTATCACTACTATCACATCTTCTGATCAGTTTCTGCAATGTCAGGATTGGATTTTTCCGTTCTCTTTTTGTGAAAACGAGCATATACAGTTTTTCGTTTATCCATTTTTTGTTTAAATCTTTCCAGTTACGCTTAGCTAACACCCGGTTGAAACGGATTCCCCGAAACTTAAGCTTCCTATCAGCTGCTTGAAAAATTCGACCGGTTTCCGCTGGGTTTGTTAACACATTAACTTGTTATACAACAAAGCATATTTTGCTAATGAGGTCAATGCAATACAACAGAGCACGGGCCTGAACCCAAATTGAATAATTTTAACAAAAAAGATCCTAAGGGAAATTTGTAGGGCAATCAGCTTCCTACTCATAATTATAAAACTTTAGATCTTTTTCAAATTTGATGCCACTTGTTTCTGTTGTTATACCAAACAGTTTTCAATTCCATTATCGTTGCTACAGATATTTCAAAACTATTAACGAAATCAAACAAAGTTCAAATTTTAACCCATTTGCAACCTATTTTCTTCAATTTTCAAAACCTATAACCGCAGCATAATAAACTGAGATCTATAACCAAAACTATTCAAGGAAACCCAATGTCTTGCGATATCCGCAGTCAATGGTGTGTTCCAGCTCCTCCCGTACAGACAAAATAGATAAAATAATCGATTAAAATGGATCAAAAGTACAAAAAACGTTCTTATTAAAATCGATTTAAGTTGCACTTTTAAACTTCAGAATCGATTTAAACCTCTTATAATCGATTACTTCTGGGACAAAACGCCGCCAATAAAATTATTTTAAATGAGTTTAAACAGATTTAAGATAGGAAATTAAAATAAAGGATTGATTTAAATCAGAGTTTGAGTTCACGTATACAGTTTCGGACACACACCAATTGGACGATGTTGACATCAGGTAGGTGTTTCCTTGTAGAATCATCACCTGCTTGCAGTCAAAACGTATCCTTCCAGAGATTCGTTTCTGAAGTTAACTGATCAAATATCTCCTCACATCTTTGCAAACCTCACGCCTGTCGATAAAACAAAATGACATAACAACAAAATGACATAAAAATTTAAAAAAATAAGTTTTGATCCCCATCTAACCTCTCAGTATTGTTCTATAATCTAACCCGCCCTCAGTCTACTATCACTACTATCACATCTTCTGATCAGTTTCTGCAATGTCAGGATTGGATTTTTCCGTTCTCTTTTTGTGAAAACGAGCATATACAGTTTTTCGTTTATCCATTTTTTGTTTAAATCTTTCCAGTTACGCTTAGCTAACACCCGGTTGAAACAGATTCCCTGAAACTTAAGCTTCCTATCAGCTGCTTGAAAAATTCGACCGGTTTTCGCTGGGTTTGTTAACACATTAACTTGTTATACAACAAAGCATATTTTGCTAATGAGGTCAATGCAATACAACAGAGCACGGGCCTGAACCCAAATTGAATAATTTTAACAAAAAAGATCATAAGGGAAATTTGTAGGGCGGTCAGCTTCCTACTCATAATTATAAAACGTTAGATCTTTTTCAAATTTGATGCCACTCGTTTCTGTTGTTATACCGAACAGTTTTCAATTCCATCATCATTGCTACAGATATTTCAGAACTATTAACGTAATCAAACAAAGTTCAAATTTTAACCCATTGGCAACCTATTTTCTTCAATTATCAAAAACTACAACCGCAGCATAATAAACTGAGACCTGTAACCAAAACTACTCAAGGAAACCCAATGTCTTGCGATATCCGCAGTCAATGGTGTGTTCAAGCTCCTCGCGTAGAGCCAAAATAGATAAAATAATCGATTAAAATGGATCAAAAGTACAAAAATCGTTTTTATTAAAATCGATTTAAGTTGCACTTTTAAACTTCAAAATCGATTTAATTCTCCTATAATCGATTGCTTCTGGGACAAAACCCGGCCAAAAAAAATTAATTAAAATGAGTTTAAGTAGATTTAGTAAGACATACCATGTTGTAAAAAAAACCAAGTAGCACCTTTAAACCAGATTCTGCACAAAACGCAAAATCATAAGATAGAGCAAGATTTGTCAGAAGTTATTAATAGCCGCCCTCATCTTCTCAGCCGGCTATTATAGCGCTCCTATTTTTTTTACAATTCAAAGAATTTGAATTGTATTGGGGCGCTGTCTTTTTTTTTAAGATCTGTTTACACATTTTCATGATTTTTGAAGTCAAATTGGAGTAGTGATTTTGGTCACGCCGAAACAGGAAATGGAGCGAAAAAGCAGGTGGTTTTGCGGCGTGAATTTTTTTCGCACTAATTTTAAAGTAGAGTGAGAACACGGTGTTTGAACAAAAATTCGGTTTCTCGGTAGTGGTTTTTTGTTCACATGCGACAATTTCACTCTAATTTTTACTGTTTTTTCGAGTTTTTGGATCGGATTTTTTTCTAAATGGTTTTCCCAATCCATTCACAGCTCATTCTAGGCCGAGTTTTTTTGTTTGAATTAAAGTTTTATTTCTCGCTAGTGGTTTTTTTGTTCATATGCGGCAATTTCACTCTAATTTTTACTGTTTTTTCGAGTTTTTGGATCGGATTTTTTTCTAAATTGTTTTCCCAATCCATTCACAGCTCATTCTTGGCCGAGTTTTTTGTTTGAATTAAAGTTTTATTTCTCGCTAGTGGTTTTTTTGTTCATATGCGGAATTTTGACATCGATTTTCTGTTTTTTTTCTCATTTTTTGTCTGATTTTTTTTTAAAATTGATTTCTCAATTCACTCATAGTCCATTCTAGGTCTAGTTTTTCTGTTTAGTCAATGAAAATTCTTTGAATTGTACGTCAGGACTTGTCCTGCTATGTTTTTTTACTTCGTCGAATAAAAAAATGTTCGCTTTACCTCATTTTGCCGCCTTTTCAACATTTTGCGTGAAATCTTTTTGACTTCTCTAGGCTAGTTTCTCTCTTCTCTCATTCTGCTAAAAGTGATTTTGAACATCAGTTGCTCAGCAAAGCAATCCGAAATGAACAGAGATAGTACAAAAATGGTTGTCAGAAATAGAAACGGGATAAACCCATAAAGCCCAATTTTAGATGCCCGCTATTTGAACGTCGTTCCTATAAGTCTTATTTACCATCTCTAATGCTTATTGTTATTGAAGTAGCCCCTGTAGCCTCTCTCTAAGAAACAGAAGTATGTTCAACTACGAAATGCCATCAAAATAAATCGGACTTAAAAATGTTTTTGTACAAAAATCTTTTTTTTTTTCAATATCTTCTGTTATTTCAATCCCAATCATGCTTATTGGAATCAACGGCGGCTATTTTCCGGCAATCTGCCGGGTATGTTTAAGAATTATCAAGAAATTTTAGCAAACTCAGCTCCCGAAACTTTTTTGACCAACAAATGAACCAAACTCTTAAGAAGATCTTTCACGGCATGGCAATTTATGTCAAGTTTCCTTTATCTGAGCGATGAAAACGCTTGAACCTATTAGGTGAACATGAAACGTGATCGATCTCTATGCTAATATACTAATTTATTAGTCCTTTTCAAAAAATAGCAAAAATATCGTCATAAGAAAGAAAGGTATAGCAAGAGTAGAGGGTTCGTTATTCGCTAAAATCTGATTCAACGTAGCGCGGGACCTCAGCCTATGTTGACAGGTGATATCCCTTATTTGATTTATGTATGTGACATCCTATTAATAGCCTTTGGTTTCAATTTCGTCCTTCTGACTCCAAGTTATCAATTAGGAATTATTATTGGGTGTACGAAATAAGGTGTAGTAAATGGGGTGTTGATAGATTGCGGAGTGGCTGAACAGGACTGACCACACAGTGAGAGATGTAGAGTGTAAGATGTGGTGTTCACAAGATGAAGACCACTCACAAGTGAGCTACGAGCCACCAGAGTTCCACTTAGAAGGACAATGCCGTCTCTGCATCACATGTCCCAAGCACTACCGAAAGCTGTCAGTCAGAAACAGTAATGATTACCTCTCAAATGCAAATTGTATTACCATAGCGCGTCCCATAAAGTTGAAATTAGCGGATGTTTCAAAGATCACCCACCCAACAGAGTTTAAAGGTTAAAGTTCAAACTTAAAATATGTATATAAAAGCAACTGAAAAGGACATACAGGAAAAAAGCGTTGGCATCCAAATGAACACATTGAAGCCCAATTGCATGTTTTGGTATCTTTCGAACGATCGATTATTTCAATTTTATGGGACAGACAATAAAATATGTATATAAAAGCAACTGAAAAGGACATACAGGAAAAAAGCGTTGGCATCCAAATGAACACATTGAAGCCCAATTGCATGTTTTGGTATCTTTCGAACGATCGATTATTTCAATTTTATGGGACAGACAATAATAATAATTGCGGTTTCTGCGTAATGGCAGCGGAACAATATTTTCGCAGCCATTATCCTCTTTTTACGACCACATGAGTGTCCATGAGCCGTACGGTCAGGACTAAGTTTAGCGAAAAAGTTTGCGTGACGAAAATAGTTGCAAAACTCAGTTGGAATCCTTTGATTGGTCAACAAAAGAAATTTAAAAAATAATTTTGATCCCCAGCTGACAACTAAAACCTCTCAG
>NW_027451432.1:0-90000 GCF_964194025.1 Convolutriloba macropyga
CTAGGGAATGTCTGATAATAATATTTTATGGAATATCTCATTTAATGTTCTGATGTTTTCGTGATCTGTTGTGCTTAGATGAATTGAGTTAAATTGATTGTTTGTGTTTTTAAAATTAGGCATATCTGTAACGGGGGCAGACAATTATTGTAAACAGAACGTGAATGGTAGCAGATTATTTGGAAGTCTGGACGGCACTGAGGAACAACTTCATATGCTGCTCACACTGATGGAGAGGAAAACGTTTTGGCTCGGATTTGAAAGAGTCGGCAACACTTTCAAGACATTCGATGAAAAATCAGTTCCAGGCAACTATTCTCAATTGCCCACAGTTTACATAGCACAGGGCGTTTCAAAATTTGAAGGATAAATTTTCAATAGCCTTGAAGCGAAAGCTGGCGACTGTTATTCTCATCGTGGTTGCTTTTTCGGGTCTTTTCTTTCCCATTATAGCCCCCCCCACCTCCCCCCCCCCCCGCCTTCGTGGTCAGATAGCCTCCACAATCATGGTAATTATGCTATAAAGGGGGACTTTATTTTCATGTGGGCTATAATAGGAAAGACCCGTTTTGTCTTACAATTCAAAATTTTAGGTCCAAGGGAAACAACATTCAATGGACTATAGATTTGCGGATACCGAATTTTGGACACATTTTGATCAATAGTTCCAAAGTTGTTCCTATCTTAATCGAATTTTCTTATTTGCCATATTGCAAGTTTGCTGCAGGGTACAAATTTCAGAATGGTCAAATTAAACAAGATAACGCAGACAGCCAGTTTTTGCATATAAAACATTTTATAAACATATTTCGAATATGTTTATGAAATGTTTTATATACAAAAACTGGCTGTCTGCGTTATCTTGTTTAATGACCATTCTGAAATATATATAAACAATTTGAAACAATTTTAATTTTAAGAGATTCGCTGTGACCTGACAGTGAGCTCTCGACTTAATATCTTCTCCAGCTGCTCACATTTTTGGGTTAAACTCACTGGTGTTAAAATCTATAACTGCCACTCTTCACTATTGCTTTTGTCACTCCATTACATACTTCAATCCAACTCTTGCATATTTGAGATCAGGTTATTTTTATCGACATTCGCCCACCAGTCACAAATTTTTGAGTAAATTTGCTCGCTTTTTTTACTAGCTTTGCCTTTTGCTATCTTATAACATTGTAAAGCTGAATCTTTCTACCAAATAGCCGAGCCAAACAACAGGTTTTTTGGAACAACGGTGTTTTTGGAGATAAGTTTTAGCGTTTTATTTTATGAGTGTGGTTGTCAAACAGTTAAAACTACTTTTGGCAGCAAAAAAGCGGTCTCAAAAGAAAAATTTTTTCAATTTCACATTATGGACAATTCTTAACTAATCAGATTCTGCTTTCAAGATCACTTGACCCATTCTTATATTTTCCTTTTAGGGGCATCCCTTACTTCATAATAATTGAAGTGTAGCTGAATTTGAATTATCGTAATTATCGTAATTCCGAAAATTTTAACAAAATATTTTTTATTACCTGTGAAGCAGAAACTGGAGGCTAGTATTGCATCATCGCTGTAGTTCTTACCCAAAGACATATTGAGAAATTTCGGTAGCAACGTTATAGTAACTATTCTGAATGGACGACAGATTTCAGGATGCTATTTTTTGGAAGTTTGAAATGCTTCTCTAATTTGCCCTATTGCTAAATTGTCGCAAGGTAGAAAATTCAGATTGGTTCTAATTAACCTTATGCATTTAAGACAAGATTGATTAGTCTTATTGGAGTCAGCAGGATAAGGAACTTTTGTGAATTGATGTGGAGCTCTCGACTTGAACTTTTTTTAATTGAGCTCCCTACAATGACCTTTTTTGACAAGAAAAGCGTACAAAATTTTTGAACCCGTTTGCTGATTTGTTTTTACTGGTAGTTCCCTTTACCCTCTTAAAGCACTAAAGCATTATAAAGGTGAGCCATTCTAAAAACAATTTACTGGATTTGAAGGACGGAAATCAATAACCCATAAAAATGCTGTTGGTAAGTTAACTTGATATAAACATAACTGCCTTCCAAATATGAGCATTGCGTGCTTCACAAAATATGACGCGTAATTCAGAAAATATATAAACGTGAAACCAAAGTGAATTACAAGAGTTAAGATTAACAAAAGAGAAAAAAGAGGAAATTAAACTGTGCAGCCGAATAATTGCAGATAATTAATCGGTTCGGTACTAAAATTTCACAGACAAAAAACACTTTCTCAGCTTCATTTCGCAGAGATCGTTAATTTGCGTAATGTAGTCACACCCACAATAGCAACCTTACAATTCTGATAGAAAATTTTGTTTCCCGGGTAATTAAAAGCCATATTAAAACTTCGAACTTCTTACCTCAACCTATGCAATTTTTGCGTGTTGCATATGATTTTGTTGTCGTGAGCGTTTTATTTTTTGTAACGCAGGGAGCAGCAGGACAGAGATTGATGGAAAACTGTACTATGCCTCAGGTGTCTGAAAACAAATAGGAACAAAAATTACAGGACTTCTTTCAGGAATTTTGTCTGTAGGGATTTTCACTTGACACACGTATAAGTTATAAAATGCCGAAAGTGTGCAGTGCCAGAAATTAAAATGCTAGAATATCCTAGCCAATATCCTTCTACAACTTGCGTGTCCAAAGTTGACTGTTTTAAGCAGGACTACGGGACTCTGTGGAGGTGACATTAAAATTCTGGTGTTACATCTAGGTTATCTACGAGTTTCTCGACAATCGTCAGAAGATCTCAACTACTTCAAGCAGTCCACATATGAAAAACTCATCTAGACCGTTTTTGCCTAAGAAAATACACAAGCAGACCAAAATCACTTATGATCCAGAATTTGACTTCTTCAAAATTTTGATGCGTTAATGTGCTCGTTCAAAAATATTTATCAAATGACACGTAGAGACGAAAACGCTTTGACTTTAGTTTGTTTAAATTATGAAAAGACTCAGGCGAACCAAAAAATAATACAGACGTTATCTCGTTCGTGTTTAAAAAAAGTTCTATATTTAAAAGGAGCCCATGATGAGGTAAAATTTTGCGAAATTGCTTAATCTATCAGTGTATTTTGTAATAACTCACGTGCGCAGCTCACAGTAAGGAAAACTGCGATGTCAACAAGTTTTTGAAAAGCATAAAGCTGCATCAAAAGCGCCTGAAGAAAAGTGTAGGTCGAGACGCAAAAATATGTCTGTATTATAGAAAAAATATGATCGTATTTCTGTTCAGTTGAGTCCAGGGAGCTCAAGGTGATTAAACAACTGGGATCTTTTACGTTTGTGCCCCTCCCCCCAGTATGTTATGCGCCCCCAGTTTCAGAACACGTGCCATTACATAGTAAATCATTGTGTAAAAATATGGCACGTGCGTCTGGGGGTGCAAATAATATGCGCCCACTAAGATGGGGGGCACAAACGGAAAAGATCCAACAACTGATAACAGCGTACTTTAAGCTGAGAGTGGCTATGGTCTAAATAAAATAGAGGTATTTACGATTCGTGATATATAAAAAATAAGTTTTACAGTCTCATCAAATGTTTCTTTCATTCATTGGTATTTCAAAAAGATGATTTGACCCTTTGCGTCAAGGAGTCGTTTGATGTTATCCATGCTGTTTTTGTTGCATCGGCTATCCATAGGGATTATTGTACAACATCAAGAACTTCTTTTAACTCGGGGTCAACGCTGCAAACAAATGGTAAATAGTAAATACAGAGTTGGTGCGTCTATGGGGCAGACTTTGGCTCGACTGTAAGTAGTGCGTTTATATTACTCGTTAAAAAATTCCTCGCCTGTGTATGTTTGAACGCAACCCCTGTGTGAGTTCAAACAATGTTGTGCGTTATAAGGGAGGACCAATGAAAACCTTGACTTGGGCTAGCTTTACTGGTTATTTTCCTGTTCAAACTGAGAATAGTTGTTGTGGCAGTGAGTAACATTTTGTGGGATGTAGGGCAGCCAGAAGGAGAGACATACTCCGCTGTTTACTGCTACACAGACTGCTCCAACCGATTTCCAAACGTTATACATGACGTTGCGAGATATGAAAAATACGACAGGTTCGTTTGCGACAGAATGGCAGCATTGAAATAAAGATCACAACTCGAGTCTGTCCCTTAACACCCCCATCCCCCAATTGCGGTATACTTATCGTAATAGGTGGGGGAGGGGGCTATACGTTTATAACCACTAAGCTGGGGGCGACAATGGAAAAGACCCCATAATTATTTATGATTGGTTATTAAACATTTTCCAAGGCGCTGCTTAAAATTAATCATAGCGATAATTTAGAAAACATGACAATGATAACATGACGCCCAGGCCGAGGATTTTCCCCAAAAATAACGGGGAAAAGAGTGTAAAGAGTGTATAACTAAAAAAATTACACCCCTATTTTTCTGCTTAATTAAGGGTGGAAGAGTGTAAAATTTAAAAAATAAAGGTTGAAGGAAGCAATGAGGATTGATCCCCATCTTCCTCCTGTCGAGCACGTTACTTTCACTGTCTGCAATAACGATTGCGCCAACTGGCACTAGTATCAGAGGTCTCAATTTGGTTATATTGGTAGTTGTGTAAGAGTGTAATTTTTTATCAGTCCACCCTAAATTACACTCTTTGCAAAGAGTGTAAAAAGAGTGGAGAAAAGAGTCTAAATACAGTGCAATTTTTTTAAATTACACTCTTATCCTCTATCCCCTATAAATAGGAGTGGAATACGCTTTTCACCCTAATCCCCGCAATTAGAGGCGGATTAGGGGTGAAACCTCCGCCCGGGCGGTGATGATGCTCACTTATTGAACATTTTCCGGTTTGTTGTGTTTAAAATTAATAAACAATTACATCTACAATTATTTCAGTTACATAATCAGAAAAGAGTGAAGTAAATTTTTCATATAAAATAGTTTTCAGCAGTACAAATTCTAGGAGAGTTACAAGAAGCAGTTAATAATATTACTTCCATCAGAGTATTATCCTAGAAGCAAATGATCAATTTTAATTTCCTGGTGAAATATGGTCCTTATCATATAAGCCTGGAAGCAAAGCAAAAGAAAGGAAAATTAACAAATGATACCTGATCTTTGTCTGATCAAACAAAAACAGAAAGTGCGACCCCTCTCATGCTCCTTTTACTGGCCTTTACCCTAATTCACCGCGCGCAGTTTCATCTCGTTGCATTTCTGAAGCAGAGCATTTGAATTGCAATCAATACGGAACCACACATGACTTGATGGTGGTCAAGCAAGCCGATAGGCAATCAAGTCGATTCTGAAAAAGTGCGGACAAGTATTCCAACATTTTGGACATAGATCTATTATAGATTGTATTTGCCCTAGTCTAGACCTGGAATTATGAAAAGACCTATTAATTCCATATGGCGGATTGGGGTCTTTCCCATTATAGCCCTCTCTATATTTTTGAGGGGGGGGGGGGGGGGGGGGCAGAATGGGAAAGACCCAAATATTGATTTAAATTACATGGTTGAGGACCCTAGGTAAAGTCTCGGCTAATTCTTTTCATATACGAAAATGAGTCAAACTAAAAGTTCCGCCAACATTTGGGTTCGATCTCGTGACCTTTTCCTGCCTTCGGCTGTGGGTACCCAATGTTTTAGTGTCTAGTTAAAATCCAGGACACGTCCTATTGTCTAGCCAAACTTCCAGTATGCTTTTTGTCGCTAGCTAAATTCGAGGACGGTTGTTTTAGTTCCAGCCAAAGTCGAGGTCATCACTTTAAGTCCAGACAAATTATTTCCATACCAAATATCTATCCATGACAGTCTTTTCATGCCTTATATCAGCCGAGGACGGCCTTTTAATATTTCCAGGTCAAGTCTAGGGTGGCTTTGCTGCAATAAGCAAATCCCTTTTATTTGGGTTACATCGGATGGGAAGCAACGCCTCGGACTGCAATCCGCTGAAGCTAACAACAACTGGATGCTTTGAAAAATGATGCATTTTGTTTTCATGTGTCATTGGAATACAAAATAAATAAAAAAACTATGCACTGCCTTGATTGCAATGTTACATAACATTCAGTTTGCTTTCACGTCAACTTATTTTTACTACGACTTACTTTGTGTTCACCACTCCTTGTCAAATAGGTATTTTAGTGAGATGTATACTAGCACTTGTCACTTTTTCCCCAAGGTGGTTAAATTGTGACAAATTGTCCGAGGAAGAACTGCATAAAGTTTCCGCCGAGTACTAAGTGCTGATTAAAACGACAACACGCATTTACCTATATTTTTTTGAAAAGAAACCTTTTTGTCCGACTGAAAGTTTGAGAAACCTACGAGAGGCAAACTGAAGATCATCACATAATTAATTTAGATACGTCCTCATCGTTCTCCTAAAACTGGAGACAATCCCTCTGTCGTTGAGTCTGGCGTTGACTGGAACTCACACGTCCTGAGTTAGTAAGGGGAGTAGCGGGTGTTGTATTAGCGTTGCTCATGTTTGAGTGAGAAAGTGATTCGAAAAATTCCGCGTTTTCATAGATGGAATGAATCATAGAAGTTTTGCGGCCGTTATGGGCAAAAAGCAATTCAGAATCGTTTACTATTGGACTTTTAGTGGCGCGAGTGGTATCGTCGCCACCTACTGCGTTTATTTGGTTTGACTCACAGACTTTTGTTTTAATGAATTGATTCTCTAAATAATTTAGAGTTGAGAGCTAATTTAACAAATATTTCCCTTTTTCGGAAATAATGATTGTGAAGAAAAAGTTTTTGTCAGAACAGCTGTTCAATTTCATGATTGGTTTTTCGTCCATATGTTCTTGAATTTCCAGGTAATCTACAATATCGAATATTGATTTGACAATGTGTTTACGGGACTTAAAAATTCGAGAGATGGGGCCAGAGAAAATTTAAGCTAATTGTAGTCCGATATTATATTGTGTTTGATTGACATTATTTAATTGCTTCCTTGAATCTCTACTATTAATAGACCGACGACCAAGATAATCTACCGTTACTTTAACGTTCTAAGCTTTCCAGTCGATACATTTTAATGTTGTGACAATTACACACACAATTTATATTGCTTCTCTTATAAAGGTTTTGAGGTCCTGCGTTATTGGAGTCTACAATCAAAGATGGTGCTTGTCTCCATTGAATACCGCATGGGTTAGATTTTTGTGAATTATTGTCCGAGCGCCGCCTGACACCACCAATGCTTTCGTTTCGAAATTTCCAAATTGTACTGAAATATTTACAAATTCTACCTCACGTAAATTTGGATTGTTGTATACGAGATGGACAGAGTTGTCCTCTGTTTGGTTGTAGTCTGCGTCATAGTTTGAACAATTTGAATTATGTGACTCGTTAACTGGTGACCGATTGCGTTCGTGAACTGATGTTTCGACAAACTAAAGCAGAATGATTCTTTATGCAACAATTCTTACATTGTTTTACCTGTGTCAGACAACTCGTTAGGTGGGTCAGGGACCAGGAGTTTCCGCAATTTGGACAGTGAATTAATTTTCTGAGATTATTTTGTTGCTGTGGTCGGAAGTTGTTATATTGACTATTCTATTTTAGTTGTGCAATGATTACCGTAGGGTTTGTTCCAGAGGCCACTATGTATGCAAAACGGCCAGAGATCTTCAGTTGATTTTGAATCCTTTTTTTATTTTTATTGCCAGTTCTGTTGCCTTTTTTGATTGCTATTGTCTTTTATAAGTAACTCACGTTGGATATCGCCATCCAGCATATCAGATATGAAAACCGCACGGTATACAGACCCTTCGTAATTTCAACTTTGGCAATTGGGAACAAAATATTTCCTTCAGCATCCAAAATTGAGTATGACAAAGAAACGGCCTTACTGTCGCAAATCGTACATGGGCGATCTCCACATAGAATCCCCGCAGCTTCAATATTTGGCATCTGTTCAACCAAATGTTCGGCACCTTTTTGGTTTTTATCCGTCATTCTGACTCGCTTTAAGTTGTGCTATTTTCAACGTTTGCTTCATATACAGTCTCTGGTGAGAGTTTCACATTCCTTGGAAGGGCTTCATTGAGAAGGTCGATTAAAAAGCCTTTTGCGAGGATAGCCAACTTCAGTTCCACACGTTATATTTCACAGCATAGTGGTCCCGAAGTCAGCTCATCCCAGAACTGTTTAACCGCAAGAAATGCACGTTCTTTGGATGCCGACGGAACCACCTAATGCTCAATTGGGGCAATTGAGCATTCTTAAGACAATTGCTTCGTGTTATGAAGAATTAGAAGATTGCTGCGACTCCAATACCTCTAGTGCGCAGTAGCTTTAACTTAATTCAGTATAAAATGGAAAGCCGTTGCGATTCTACTCTGTTGATCAATTATATGGAAGCCCATTAAGTTCCCACGTTCTTGGTTAAGTCAGCTTAAAAGAAAGAGATTTGGGATTCACGATTAATACGAGTAGATTGAACTAATAATAAAAAGTGGGCTGCATGAGCAGATCCCTTCCTCACTAGACGAGAAGTAAAGTCAAATTACGTGACAAAGAGTTTAAACAACGTCGAAAATCATGAGAGTATAATCTGGTACAGAAATTTCTTCTGTACCACACACATATACTTTTTAATAAAAAGCGGATCGTAGAAACCAAAAGACACAATAGGACTAGGAGTAATAAAAACTCCGAAAAAAAAGCAACAATAGTCATTGAACTGTCCTCTGAGGCAAGGGCAGTAAAATTGACCACAGCAGAAACCGGAAACAAACAGGAAACATTTTAAGAAACATTTGGAACATTTTAGGAAAATTTGAAAGGAACAATTTTAGCGATAAAGGCTTCTAAGAAACAACCTCCAAACTAAAATCTTCGTTTATCCGAGCTGCAAACATTAGAGAGTGTTGAAGAATTGTTGCAAAACATCCAATCGAACACCAAAATTGTCGACCAAAAACAACAAAAACTGAAAAACTCAACTATTTAGAATATGGAATGAAATTTTAATAAAAAGTATAACAAAAAGTTTTGTAAGATATTAAGCCGCTGCCTAACATCCGCAGACATTTTACTTCAGCCGAAAAGCTTTGAGAACAAAGCTGCATTGAAAACGCATTACGTGATCAAAAACATTCGCTTGCACTTACTTTCCTCACAGATTGCACTCATTTTTCACCCTTCGATGGCTCGCGGTCCAAATCCGATTTATCCTCAGCATAATACTAAAAAAACAGAAAAAACTACATAAAACAAACCAACAGCTGTTTCAGTTAAATAGTGTTTTAAATTTCAACGAAAGCATGAGGAGCAGAATATTTTATTCTGAATATCAGTTCATTCTCTCATTTCAAAAGAATGGAACTCTCCCAAAGCCACCACACTTATTGGGGAACGTATTGGAGCAGGGAAATTAAATTAGGACGCGTTGATAAACGTTGAAAAATTCAAAAAATTAAAACCACACGAAAGAAGCTACAAAAATCGTGCTCTGATAAAAAACTTTCAACAAAATGTACAATTAATTGAACAAAGATACAAAATGTTTTCTCAAAAACCAAGAACAGAGCATAAAACTTAGAAAACAGAACATAGGGCAGAAAATCGATAAAAAACATGAAAATTGACAAGAAAAAAACCAATAGAACTGCGTTAAAGACAGAGAATTTTTAAAAAAAATAAAAATATAGTTTATCTCAGTGTCTTAAACTCCGATGGGTAGGACTGCAATTGTATTGCTGTCACAGCTTAGTTTTAGATAAGTTGGGTTAGCAGCACTCATCTCTATTTAGATGTAATGCTTGAAATCACGGTTTTTTGAAAATGTAGTGGAAAGTTGATACAATTGCACTCTAAAAATTTGAGTTGGCAAACTTTTACGTTTCCCCTCAAATTACTTCTGGGCTCAAAGGAGAATTCAACTCTCCCAAAGCCAACACACAAGCTGGAGGACATATCGCAGCATTGCAATCTAAATTAGTACACGTCGATCAACAGTGAAAAAGTCAAACAAAAACAACACTAAAGAATGTACAAAAAATCATACTCAGATACAGAACTTTCAACCAAATGTACAATTATTTGAACACAGAAACAAAGTGTTGTCTCAAAAATCAGAAACAAAACATAAAATTTAGAAAACAGAACATAGGGCAGAAAATTGAAAAAAAATTGAAAAAGTTGACAGGAAAAAACCAACAAAAGCGTGCGTTAGAGGCAATCAAATTAAAAAACATTTAAGAAGTAGTTTATCTAAGTGTGTTATACTCCGACGGGTAGGCTTGCAATTGTATTGCTAGCAGAGCTTTGTTTAGACAGGTTGGATTTGTGGCACTTATCTGTTTTTAGATGTGATGCTTGAGGTCTCAGTTTGTTGAAATTGTAGTGAAAAGCTGATACAAATCCAATTTGAAAATTCGCCAAGGGAAATTTTTACGTTTCCCGTCATATAACTTCTGGGCTCAAAGCAGGAGCTAGAAAAGAACAACTGAATTAAGTTAGGTTAATGAAGAGAATGAATAGTCAATTATATTGGGCCGGCATGAACAATATATATCCTTTCTAGAAGGAGACAAATCAACTCCATGTGAACACATATAAGTCATAACTATATCATTCCTCAATTCGTTGAAGTCCCTTATTTCGTACACAATTTCCTCTTTTTTCCCAGCTGCATCCGCCGTTTTGGCATTTTATTGATAGCAAAAAAGTTCGAAACATAAAATAAACATATGTACAAAGCGTTAAAAATTCATCAGTAACTAAATACGATATAAATATATAAAAGTAACAATAATTACTGGTTCTTTTATCTAAAACTTTTTATTTGCTTGTTGTCATGACTAGTGATAATTAATTTTTTAATTATTGCATTAGGCAGCAATTAACTGTGATCATGAAAATTTGAGAAAACAACTCGTTTAGATTTGTCAACGGAATTGTGATGAGTTTCCACCGAATGCTAATGAATATGTAGAAAAAACACAACAAATGAGAGCATTTGAACAGTAAAATGACTTTAAACTGGAAAAATTCTACAATGGAATGATAAATTCTCAGGTACGCCACGAATTGAAATTAAAATTGAAAGCAGCTTATTGCAATTAAAATTGAATCAGGAAGTTTGAGTTAGGGAGTTTTAGTTTTTACTCTGATTTGATTCTCAGCGATCTGACATGCTGATCTCCTTTTCATATTCCGAATAATCACAACCCGGGAGAAAAGAAGTTTGTGGCTGGATTCGGTGATCAGGAGGACTAACAAGGGGGAGTTCGAAGTTTATTTCCTCCGATGGTGGTTGTGAACTTTCCTCCTGAGTGATAGCCGTGATTACAACATTCTGTTATCGTCATCATTTTACGACGGGAATAGATTCGGACTCACTGAGCAGACAGACAGATCTACCGAAACCGTAATAGGTGGAGGATTTTGTTGTGCGTGCATTCGTCGAATGTGGAGGTGTAGAATCGTGTGACGCCGCAAAGTTTTTAGGAGTAGGTGTACTTCAACCATGTGTGAAGGTGGTTGTGGTATCTCATAAACCTCGAAGGTATTTTTTAGAGCAACTGGTCACCTTTCTAACCCATTTAGGATCCAAGGATTTCGCCGTTCACGTTATGGGAATTGTTGAATAATCATAATCCGGGAGAAAAGAAGTGGCTGGCTGGATTCGGGGAGTTCGAAGTTTGCCTCCAGCGATGGTGGTTGTGAGCATTCCTCCTGTGTGATAGCCGTGATTACAGAATTCTGTGTCCGTTGTCATTTTAGGACGGGAACTGATTCGGACTTACGGAGCCAACAGACAGAGCTATCGAAAATGTAGTAGGCGGAGGTTTTTGTGGTGCGTTCATCCGTCGAATGTGAAGGCCTAGAAACATAAGACGCCGCAGAATTTTTTTGAGTAGGTGTACTTCTACCACATTTGAAAGTGGTTGGGGATCCCAAGAACCTCGAAGGCCTTTCTTAGAGCGCTTGGTCACCTTTCTAGTCCATTTCGGATCCAAGGACTTTGCCATACGTGGTATGGGAATTGTTAACTTAGGGTTTAAAATAAATCGGGATGCTGATATTTTTTGCTCACCGTTATATCAACGTCCGGCGTCGACTTGAGTGCACGCGATGACCTATTTGTTCATGGTTTTGCTTTTGTGTGTCGGGACTCAATCATGGTTCAAAATCGGTTCATAAGCTAGATCTTTGGGATTTGAGGTTGCACTTATGTTGCATAGTTGTGTAATTGGTTGTCTGCCAAAAAAGCGCTAGGAAAAAAACGCTGGTTGTCTGCCAAAAAAGCGCTGTGACTTAGTCGACTCTTCTATTGTGAAATTGTTAGACTTATCTGATAATTTCAAACAACTTATAAAAAATTCAAATAATTTTACTCATCTATGTAAAAATTGACAACATTGGGACTGTTAGATTTTCGATTATTTCTTCTGTTGTATATTTGTAACAACGATCCTTACATGCTAGAAAAAAAAATTGTTTTTTTGAAATCTTTTCATTTGTTATTGGACCCAAAACTCTATTTGTATTTCCTCATTAGGTGCGGAACAAATTTCATGTGGTCTCCACTTTGATGCAGGGAGTACCGGATTGAAAAATTTACCTATTTCGAAACAAGGCTTGCATTTTGACTCATTTGTTTTTGGATTTTGCGTTGTTGCATGAAAAGTCAGAGGACGTACTGGCCAAAGGATATCGTCTCCCAGCTTCCAGGACGGGTTAGATGAAAGGATAAAAGACCTGCTTATTGTATTGAATTCGGCATCGCTATCCTTTCATCAATGCACACGCACCTTAACCGTACGTGAAAGTAGCGCCAGTATGAATGTAAATAGGAGTGACATTTTTGCAACATTGATCGCCGTGTTGCAAGATGCAGTCGCGTACTTCCTTGACAACAGCATAATTGCAGTTAATGGGAGCGAAAGGAAGCCTTTCAAGGAGAGTTGACTCAAGTTATTCAAAAAACACGGCTTCGCTGGAGAGTTCTAGGTTGGCAGTCGTTTGTCCCTCGTTGGATGAGCCTGTTTTATTCACGTCTGGATTGGGGTTGCTTGGAAGGAGACCCATCTTGGGTTTGTTGTAGCAGTTTGTGGCGAAGCAATTTTGTTGCTCATGCTGTTGTACCCTGAGAGTTGTACCGTACGTGAAAGTAGATCCTGTAAGAATGCATATAGGGATTAACATTTTTGCTCCATTGATCGTCGTGTTGCAAGAGGAAGTCACGTACTTCCTTGGGAACAGCATCCTTTGTTTTGAGGACCGCAAGGAAGCCCTTCATGAGGAGTTGACTCAAGTTATTCTCAAAGACTTCTTCGTTGTAGAGTTCTAAGTTGGGAGTCGTTTGTCCCTCGTCTGATGAGCGTGTTATATTCACGTCTGAATTGGGAGTTGATTGGAATGTGACCAGTCCAGGGTCTGTTGTAGGAGTTTGTGGCAAAGGAATGTTGTTGCTCACGCTGTTGAGTTGAATTTTTATAATAGATTTGCGCTGCGTTTGCAGAACGAGAATGAAGCAACTGTTCAGCGTGACAATTCAAAGCAAAGCGCAATTCGGAATTGTTTGTTTGCTGAATATTAGTGGCAGAAATGAATTATATCATATTTAGCGCAAAAAAATGCTGTCATTGACTGTTTTATGGTGCGGATTTTATTTTATAAATTACTGCAATCGTGTCACAAAAGCGGATAATTGTTGCAACTGCAACCGTGTAAAACTTGTTTGTAACTTTTGCCTTTTGATTTGGTTGGCGGGAGATATAACTAACCAGTCCTATTTTGCAACTGTTATGAGTTTGATTGTAAAATCAAAAGGTAAAAATGGGTCCATCCAACATGTTAGACGTTTATTATATGGTTTAGTAGAGCGATGATTTTTCATTAATGATAGTAATGGTCTACAGTCAATGACGACAGTAACTGATTTTCCACATAGATAATATTTGAAAAATTCTATAGACCAGAATTCCCCCCAAATTTCTAATTCGTTGACACTATATCTTAGAGTCAGCTAGAAAAGAGCATCTGGAGTAAGATACCTTGATGAAGATAATGAATCGCCGAGTAAAATGGAACGGCATAAACAATTTACATCCTCTCTAGACGAAGGCAAATCAGCTTCAGGCGAACACATATAAGTCACAAATATATCTTTTTCCAGTGGGTTGATGTCAATTATTTAGTACACAACTTCCTAATTGATCATATCCACCGCTTAGGCAAACTATTGAGACCAACAATAGTTTGAAACAGAATATAAAGATTTGTACAAAGCGTTAAGAAATCATCAGTAATTAAATACAATATGAATATATACTAACAATATTTACTGGTAGTCTTATCTAAACTTTTTTATTTGCTTGTTATCATGATTACTGATAACTAATAATTTAAAAATTGCACTAAGCATCAATTAACTGTGATCATGAAAATTTGTGATGACAACACAAGACTTGACAACGGAATTGTGGCGAGTTTCCACCGAATGTTAATGAGTATGTAGAAGAAACAGAATAAATGAGAGCATTTTAACATTGAAATGCATTTAAACTAGGAAAAGACTAAAACTGAATGATAATTTTTTAATTATGCCACAAATTGAAATTAAAATTGAAAGCCGCTAAATGCAATTAAAATTGAATCAGGAAGTTTGAGTCCTGGAGTTTTAGTTTTTACTCAGATTTAATTCTCTGCGACCTGACATGCTGATCTCCTTTTCATATTCCGAATAATCACAACCCGGGAGAAAAGAAGTTTCTGGCTGGATTCGGTGATCAGGAGGACTAACAAGGAGGAGTTCGAAGTTTATTTCCTCCGATGGTGGTTGTGAACTTTCCTCCTGAGTGATAGCCGTGATTACAACATTCTGTTATCGTCATCATTTTACGACGGGAATAGATTCGGACTCACTGAGCAGACAGACAGATCTACCGAAACCGTAATAGGTGGAGGATTTTGTTGTGCGTGCATTCGTCGAATGTGGAGGTGTAGAATCGTATGAGGCCGCAAAGTTTTTAGGAGTAGGTGTACTTCAACCATGTGTGAAGGTGGTTGTGGTATCTCATAAACCTTGAAGGTATTTTTTAGAGCAATTGGTCACCTTTCTAATCCATTTAGGTTCCAAGAATTTCGCCGTTCACGTTATGGGAATTGTTGAATTAGGGTGTAAAATAAATTAGGATATTGAGATATTTTGTTCACCATTATTTTGTCGTCGGGTGTCGACTTGAGCGCGTGTCATGACCTCTTCGTACATGATTTCGCTTCTTTTTGTTGAGACTCAGCCAATGTCAACCAGGAATTTTTCCACTGGAATTGTATTGCCGTCTAAACAGTGGTTCAAAACAAATCTGTTCAACTGTGCAGTCTTTAGGATTTGAGGTTGTACTTATGTTGTACAGTGGTGTAATTGATTGTTTGCCAAAAAGCGCTCGGAAAGTTGTCAGGCTTGTTTTCTTTTGTTTAAAAATGCGTAACTGATATCATTTTGACTTTGTAGACTCTTCAACTGTAAATTTTTTAGATTGACCAGCTAATTTCAAACAACTTAAACGTCTTTTAACAGTTTGCTTCAATCGTTCAACTAATCCAATTGCTCAATTGTCGTATGCGTTAGATTGACCTGCTAATTTCAAAAAACTTAAACGTCTTTTAATAGTTTGTTTCAATCGTTCTACTGATCCAATTGCTCAATTGTCGTATTGGGGTCCAGTTATTATGTTAAAACTATTCTTTTGCGAAATTTTTAAGCGCTTTTTCCTTTTAAACGTCGAGTTTGATCTAAACGGATATTTCGTGGTACTCAGTGATTTTGAATACAAGCACCTAAAAAATTGACAACATTGGACTGTTAGATTTTTGAACATTTCATCTGTTGTATATTTGGAATAACGATCTATACATGCTAGAAAATGTTTTTTAAAATCTTTTTCATTCGTTATTGAACCTCCAAAATCTATTTTGTGTTTGGATGCGGAACAGATGTCATGTGGTTTCCAATTTCATGCACCAAGTACCGGTTTGAAGATTTTACCTATGTCGGTACAGCTTCTTGGATAGGTTAAATGAAGAGATTATAGAACTGCCTTCGGTATTGACTTGGCAATCGCTATCCTTTCATCCATGCACACGCACCCTGACCGAACGTGAAGGTAGTGCCAGTGTGAAAGCATATCGGTCTGACAATTTTGCATCATTGGTTGTTGCGATGCAACATGCAGTCCCTTAGTTCCTTGAAAACAGCATAATTGCAGTTAATGGGTGCTCAAGGAAGCCATTCAAGGAGAGTTGACTCAAGTTATTCTCAAACACTTCTTCGTTGGAGATTTCTATTTTGGGAGTCGTCTCTCCCTTGTTCGATGAGCGTGTTTTATTAACGTCTGAATTGGGGATTGATTGGAATGAGACCAGTCCTGGGTTTGTTGTGGGAGTTCGTTGCGAAGAAATGTTTTTGCGCATGCTGTTGAGTTTTTAGGACAGATTTGTGCTGCGTTTCCATATAGAAAATGAAGCAACTGTTCAGTGCGACAATCTAAAGCAAAAAGCAATTCGGAATTGTTTGTTTGCTGAAAATTAGTGGCGCGAGTGAAATATGTCATATTTAGCGGTTGAATGTTCTGTCATTGACTGTTGGTTGGTGCGGAATTTATACAAACTGCTTCAATTGCGTCACAAAAGCAGATAATTGTTGCAACTGCAAACTCCGCAGTTCAATTTTTTTGTAATTTTTGTCTTTTGATTTGGTTGGCGAGAGATACAATCATCAAGTCCTTTTTTTGCACCTGTTATGGTTTTGATTTTAAAATGGAAAGTTGAAAATGGGTCCGTCCAACGTGTTAGAAGACTATTTTATGGCTTAGTAGAGCGATGATTTTTAATGATTAATAGTAATAGTCTTTGATCAATTATGACAGTAAATGATTTTCCAAATAGATAACATTTGAAAAATTCTCTAGGTAGAATAACCCTAAAAAGTTCTAGTTCGGTGCCCGCCTGTCGGTGAACGCACTTTTAATGCAGCACCCAAAACGATACGTGATGCATCGCATTTGAGTTTCCATGTATTGATTGAAATGTGTATTTTCAGTTGTGTTCGCTACCTGATTAATAATATAAAGAAAACGTGATTCTGATTCCTTGTTCCATCAAATTTGAGCTCTTGTTTAAAAGTGGACGTAGTGGATGACAAAAATAAGACAAAATAGGGATGAATTGTTCTCAAAAATGAACTGAATCTAAGAATAAACGTAATTAATTAGAGTCTATAAATGCTGAAAGATTCCATTAACGTTTTGAGTTATTTTTTAAAAGTGGACGTAATGGATGACATAAATGTGACAAATTAGGGATGAATTGGTCTCACTAATGAACTGAACCTGAGAATAAACATAATTAATTAGAGCCCATAGTTGCTGAAAGATTTAGGAATACAGTTGTTTTGATTCGAATGGAGAGATTCCGGGTTGACTAAATTTATAGCCGAGCCCTGGCATTTTGGTAAGTCAATGCGAAGGCTAACCGCGCCCAGTTTTCTGAGACATTGACTGACTAGATTTTAGATTATCTACTGACAATAAAAGATATCATGTAAGAAGCAATGTGTGTTTTTTATTTTTATCAGATTGTATTCCATTACTTGTTGGAATGCTACCGGCATTTCAATGAGACTATAGAAACCAGTGATGAGACGACATGTATCTGTACATTCGCCGCTTATTATATTAAAATTGCAATGGTGGAACGTTTCCGGGTCTAAACTTAATTGGCTGTAAGCGTACATCAAATCCAGAGTTGTAAAATATGCTTTTTCATTTGAGGCGTTTGCATTAACTTTTGTTGAAAAATGTCTAATAAGTTTTCAAAATTAAGCCTCTGATTATTGTTTTTATGAATAGATTCGGTTAATGTTTTAGAAACCAATACAAGTTATACAGAAATAATTCGTTTAAGAGTAATGACAATAGAGGGTATGAAGTTTTATTGGACCAGTTATTACGTTTTTGATGTGCCTTTTGACAATTATTTTTTTAAGTTCGGTAATTACTAATGCTCGAAGGCTATTTGGCACTCGTCAGCATTTCTGATTTGGGATGAAGTTTTTATAAGAATTGACTTGACAGTGTAGTTGCGAGCCTAACCAATACGAGAGATGATAGAATTCAATTGGCCTGAACTATATACTAATATACTACCCATTTTAATGCTATAAAAAAGCAATGCAAATTACACCAAAAATGTTTGTTGCAACCCGCAACCCGAAACAAGAGTTAAATGTGACGCTTCTCGTTCTCGTTTCGGAGCAGCTCTTGAGCAACTGAACGCGATAGATTGAAACTCATATCAGTAGCTTCCAGATTTTATATTTGTAATGAAGAACGATACAGTATCGATGAGTTGAAATAACTCGGAGTACTGTGGCCAAATGAGTATCTTAAAAATTATGCGCATGGAATTAATTTTCAGTCACAACCGATCACAGTGCTCTTTTGTCTGTTATTGAAAGATTCGTTCTAATAAGTCTTATAACAGCCGTTTTTCACAGTGGGTTGATGGCCTTTTATTATTTCGTTTCACAATGTAGCGTTTTACAGGAGTTAAAAATGGTTTTAGTGGACTATATCTATTGGAATGCATATCAACCAGCAGAAGCTATATCAGATTTTGATGAAGCATTTTTAGTCGCTACACTCTTAAACTTTCAACCTAATGCTTAAAAATTACAAAACTAAAAACCTATTTCAGTTACTCTTATAAATAAGTTTACAATCCAATTACAAAAATGACATTTTAAACGTTGATCGTGCACCACTTGTACATTTAGACTAAAATTTGAACTCACTCGTATAGAACGCCATTAATCCTAAAGGTTCTTCAAGTAATTCACTTAATGCAGATAATCGAATTACCACTCTCGATTCAACAACTTTTATTCCCAACTCAGATACCACTCGAGCATTGGGAGTACGGTTGACTCATAATAATTTAACGCTCGCCAAACAATAATAACCTCAAATATAAACTTATTTAATCTTCATACTTTGAATACCCATCTTGGATCAGGCGTACGCCTGCACTCAGATTTCCGTCACACATAGCTAAAGATACAAAAACAAATCATTCGACACTATAGAATAAATTGTCATTACCAAATTTGCCGTCGCAAAACGATATACAAGCCCACCTCGCTTACCAAAATCCTCGAAAATTGAAAATAGATCAAGTTAAACTGTCAATCAAATCCAAATCACACATTCCTTTCTATATTAGCACTAATAATTGAAATACCTCGAATAATTCACGTGCTAATTTGGCAAAGAAAAAAATGCGTTTTGCCCATTTCAACTCTAAGGAACAGCCGAGCATTCGTTCAGTAAACTCAATCAAATGCAAATCATTGCCAGAGAGTTCAACTCGAATCTCCCCCGCGTATCGTTCATAACAGATAATGCTCCCAACATGCCACACCAATCACCTTCTCACTCCAATCTGAGCATTCCTTTAACAGATAGCCCTCAAGTCCTCTCATTCGATGGGGTAAACATTCAACAAAATAATTATAGCATCGGATATAGGTAAATACGTAGTACATAGACGGATCAGAGACTGCATCTTACGTGAGGATGAGGCCAGACTAGATCAGCAAAATCCCTACCTTCTTTCATACTGACGTGATCTTCGTGTCAACAGTGGTTGCGTTTGCAAGGACGAGAAGGTCGTATTTCCTTACCCACTCAAGGACCCACTTACCGATGACCTGCATACAAGTCACCGGGGCAATTTGGGGATGGTTTGTGTGGCCAAACACTGCCTGTGGCCAGTGAACCGCTAACGTCTTGTTTCTTCTATTAAATTGTATTCTTCTGTGAACAAATCCTCTACGGCAATTGGTAAAATCCTAAACTCATTATACCCACCAAGCAATTCCAAACTATAAACCGTGTGTATTCCCCAACCAGGAAATACAAATTGGTTTCGCCAGTGCAATTAAAAACGAAGAAGATAATAGAAATTATATATTAAAATGCATTGTTTCTACTCCGATGGTGGTTGTGAGCTGTCCTCCTGTGGGATAGCCGTGATTACAAAATTCTGTGTCTGTCGTTTTTTCAGGACGGGAATTGTTCCGGACCTACTGACCAAACAGACAGAGCTAAGGAAGCCATGTTTTGGAGCTAAGGAAGCCATATGTGGACGATTTTGTGGTACGTTCATCCGTCGAATTTGAGGGCGTAGAAGCGGAAGACGCCGCAATGTTTTTTGGAGTAGTTGTACTTCTACCACATTTGAAAGTGGTTGGGTTATCCCATAAACAACGAAGGTCTTTCTTAGAGCACTTTCTCGCCTTTCTAGCCCATTTCAGTTCCAAGGATTTTGGCGTACGTGGTATGGGAATTGTTTAATTAGGGTGTAAAATAAATCGGGATTTTCAAATATTTGGTTCACCGTTTTATCGTCGTCCTTTGTCGGCTTGAGCCCGTGTCATGACCTCATCGTTCATGATGTCGCTTCTTTCTGTCGAGACTTATCCAATGTCATCCATGTAATTTTCCACTGGAATTGTTTTGCCGTCCAGAAAGTGGTTCAAAATCTGTTCATATGTTAGATTTTTAGGAATTGAGGTTGTACTTATGTTGCATAGGGTTGTGGTCGGTTGTCTGCCAAAAAACGCTCTGAAAGTTGTCAGGTTTGTTTTCTTTTGTTTAAAAATGCGTAACTGATATAATTTTGACTTTGTAGACGCTTCTATTGTAAATTTGTTAGATTTACCTGCTAATTTTAAACAGCTTAAACGTCTTTTAATTGTTTGTTTCAATTGTTCTAATAAATCAGTTGCTCATTTTTCATATGCGGGTGCAGTTATTATGCTAAAGCTATTTTTTGCAGAAATTTTAAACGTTATATCCTAATAAACATCGAATTTGATCTAAACGAAATTTTCGTGGTACTCCGTGAGTTCCGACACATCCATATAAAAAATTGACAACTTGGGACTGTTAAATTTTCGAACATTTCTTCTGTTGTATAATTGGGATAACGATCTACACATGCTAGAATTCTTTCAAAGCTTTTTTATTCGTTATTGGACCTCCAAAATCTATTTGTATTCTTCATTAGGTGCGGAACAGTTTTCATGTGGTTTCAAATTTGATGCAGGAAGTAGCGGTTTGAAGATTTTACCTATGTCGGTACAGGGCTTGCATTTTGACGCATTTTTTTGGATTTTGCCTTGCAAAGGATATCATCCCCCAGCTTCTTGGACGGGTTAAATGAAGGGATTATAGAAACGCCTTCTGTATTGAACTGCCTTCTGCATTCTGTCAGCCATCGCTATCTTTTCATCAATGCACACGCACCTTAACAGTACGTGAAAGTAGCGCCAGTATGAATGTAAATAGGAGTGACATTTTTAAAACATTGATCGCCGTGTTGCAAGATGCAGTCGCGTACTTCCTTGACAACAGCATAATTGCAGTTAATGGGAGTGAAAGGAAGCCTTTCAAGGAGAGTTGACTCAAGTTATTCAAAAATCGCTGGAGAGCTCTAGGTTGGCAGTCGTTTGTCCCTCGTATGATGAGCCTATTCTACTCACGTCTGAATTGGGGTTGATTGCAATGAGACCCATCTTGGGTTTGTTGTAGCAGTTTGTGGCGAAGGAATTTTGTTGCTCATGCTGTTTAGTTTTTGAGGACAAGTTTGTTCTGCGTTTCTAGAGAAAGATTGAAGCAACTGTTCAGCGCAACACTCTAAAGCAAAAAGCAATTCGTAATTTTTTGTTTGCTGATTATTAGTAACACGAGTGAAATATGTCATTTTTAGCGCGTAAATGTGCTCTAATTGACTGTTGGATGGTGCGGAATTTTTTTTAAACTGCTGCAATCCCGCCACAAAAGCGGATAATTGTTGCAACTGCAAACTCCGCGTCATATTTGTTTTTAATTTTTGCCTTTTGATTTTGTTGGCGAGAGATATAATCATCCAGTCCTTTTTTGCACCTGTTGTCTTTGATTTTAAAATCAAAAGTTAAAAATCGGTCCGTCCAACGTGTCAGACAACTATTTTATGGCCTAGTAGAGCGATGATTTATAATGATTGGTAGTAATGGTCTATAATCAATGATTTCACTGAATGATTTTCCAAATAGATAATATTTGAAAAATTTTATAGACCAGAATACTCCCAAAAGTTCTGATTCGTTGACACTATATCTTTCCTTACTACTTTTGAGGAAACATGATGCAAATGCTTTTGGGTGCCTGCCTGTCGGCGAACGCTAGTGTAATGCAGAAACTAAAACGGTACGTGAAGCATCGCATTTGATACGGATTCCCATGTCATGATCATAATTTGTTTTTCCAGTTGTGTTCGGTACCTGATTTATAGTTTGAAGAAAACGTGATTCTAATTACTTATTCCATTAAGATTTTGTGGACCTAATGGATGACATGAATGTGACAAATTAGGGATGAATTGGTCTCAATAATCAACCTAAAAATAATCGTAATTGTTTGGCGTCCATAGGATTAAAGGTTCATCTTTAGATCTTCTACTGACAACAATGATGTCATCTGAGAAGCAATTTGTGTTTCTTAATTGTTTTAGATTTTGTTGCAAAACTTTTTGGAATGCTGCCGGAATGGCAGTGAGACCATAGAAACCAGTGATGAAACGATATGTATCTGTATTTTCACCGTTATTATTTTAAACTTGCAATAGTGGGACGTCTCCGAGTCTAAGCTTAGTTGACTATAAGCGTATTTCAAATCCATAGTTGTAAAATATGCTCTTTCATTTGAGGCGTTTGCATTAATATTTTGTTGAATACTGTCGAATAAGTTTTCAATATTAAGCCTCTGCTACTTGTTTTTGTGAATAGATTCGTTTAATATTTTAGAAACCAAAGCAAGTAATACAGATTTATCTCGTTTAAGATTAATGAAAACTGAAGATATGAACATTTTATTGGACCAACTACTAACTTTTGATGCGCTTTTTGCCATTTAATTTTTCTTTTTCGGTATTTACAAAAGCGCGAAGGTTATTTGGTACTTGTCAGATTTTCTGAGTTGGGAAAAATGATTTGACATTGCGATTTGACTTACCAGTACTAGAGATGGTAAAATACAATTGGCTGAAGTATTTTAGTGCCATAAAAAAGCATTGCAAATTACACTGAAATTATTTGCTGCAACCAGGAACTCGAAACAAGAGTTAAATGTGACGCTTCTCGTTCTGGTTTTGGAGCAGCTCTTGAGTAACTGATCGTCGATAGAATTAAGCCCATATCTAGATCCTTTGCTTCTAGATTTTATAATTGTAACGTAGAACGATACAGTATCGATGAGTTGAAATAACTCGGATTAGTTTGGACAAATGAGTATCTGAAAAATTATGTACATGAAAAAGAATTTTCAGTCACAACCGATCACAGTGGTCGTCTGTCTATTCTTAAAAGAATTTTTCTAATAAGTCGTATAAAAGCCGTTTGTCACAGTGGGTTGATCGCCTTTTATCATTTCATTTCAAATTGTAGCATTTACTAGGAGCTAAAATGGGTTTAGTGGACTATATCTCTTGGAATGCATATCAACCAGCAGAATGTATACCAGATTCTGATGAAGAATTTTTAGTCGCTACACCCTCAAATTTTCAACCTGACGCTGTAATTTTCAAAATTCAAAATCGATTTCCACTACTCAAAAGAAAAACAAAAATTTTTCGGATAACAAATCCGCCTAGGAATTTTCTACTGCAAATCAATCCAATAACAAAAAAGGCAATTCCAACGTTGATCGTGCACCACTTGTACGTTTAGCTCAAAATTTGAACTCACTCGCAAAGCACGTCATTACTCCTAAAGTTTCTACAATTGACTCACTTAAAGCGGATACGCAAATTACCACTCCGTAATCACCAACACTTAATCCCAACTCAGATACCACACGAGCTTTGTGAGTACGGTTGACTAATAATAAAAATACACAATCGCTAAGCAAAAAGCCACCTCAAATATGAATTTATTTAATCTTCATTCTTTGAATACCGATCTTGGATCGCGCGTACGCCTGCACTCAGATTTCCCGTCACTCATAGCTAAAGTTACAAGTACAAAATCCTTCTACTCTATTGAACAGTTTTCAGAGACCGAATTTCCACTTGCAAAATGATATAAGAGCCTCTATCGCTTACCAAAATCCACCAAAATTTAAAGCAATAGATGAAGGTTAACTGTTAATCAAATCGAATTCACACATTCTTTTCTAATTACCACTAATAATTCAAACACTTCAATTATTTCACGTTCTATTTGGTAAGCAAAAAATGGCATTTTGCCCATGCCAACTCTCAGGAACAGTCAAACATTCGTTCAGTAAACTCAATATTCAAATTAACTAACATTATGATTTCATCATCATTGAAAGGCAAATCATTCAACTCGAATCTCCCCCGCGTATCGTTCATAACAGATACTGCACCCAACATGCCACACCAATCACCTTCTCACTCCAATCTAAGCACTCCCCTAACAGATAGCCCTCAAGTTCTCTCATTCGAAAATGTGATGGGGTAAGTATTCAACAAAATGTATATAGCATCTGTAATAAGTAAATGCGCAGTACTTAGATAGATAAGAGACTGCATCTTAATTGAGTATGATGCCAGACTAAAGTAGCTAAATCCCTACCTTCGTTAATTCTGACGTAACTTTTGTGCCAGCAGTGGTTGCGTTTGCTCGGACGAGAAGGTCGCCATTCTTTATGCAATCAAGGATGCACTTACCGATGACCTGCATACAAGTCACCAAGGCAGTTTGGGGATGGTTTGTGTGGCCAGGCACTGCTGGTGGCCATACGTGAACCACGAATAGCTTGTTTAATCTATTGAAAAAGTCCTGCGAGGCAATTGGTAAAAACCGTAAACTCATTATAGCCGCCAAGCAATTCCGAACCGTAAACCATGTGTAGTTCCCAAACAGGAAATACAAATAGATTTAACCAGTCCAATTAAAAACAAGGAAGATCATGGAAATCTTTTTTTAACATGCTTTGATTGATTTTCCAAATACCCATCAGCTGATTTTTTTGATAATGAAAATGCTTCCAATCTACCACGATATTTATCAGGCTCGTTGTCTTATCGGTCAACAAGTAAAACAATTTTGCACAAAAAACAAAATAACTTTAATTGAGTACAAGTAAAATGAGTTTTAGTACAAAAAAAACGTCTTGCATGTATTAAAGGAGCTAAATTATTAAATATTAAAGCAGCATTTAAAATAATAAGTTATCAGATCGGGAAAAGCAAACAAAAAACTACTGAGATCTTGCCATTCGTATGGAATTTTGGCCGCCATGCTAACACAGCGTTTAGCAGTATTATTAATTCTCCTAAGTTTTTTATTTGAGCCAGAATAAAGTACCTAAATACGATTAGATGAAGAAACACTAACTTTCAATGAGTTTTTGCAAGAAGAACACAGGAATCACTACAGAAGCGACGATGAACTCGAACAAAACATGGGCAGGGTCACATAAGAGGCCCTAAACATAGAATGACAAGTAGATGATGAGCCAAGATTTCTCAGATCGATGAACTTACATCGCGCACTACCTACTAAAGAGTCTGCCATAGAAGTTAAGCTTGCATGCAAAAGACACCCGCAAAAAGGTTCAAAGAATAACCTGGACGGTTTATATGAAGTTTTGGCACTAAGTTATGTTGGTCATAAAGTCGACCAGTATACGTCCGTAATTCGTGAACCGGTGATGCTCGAATTAACCGATAGAAATAACGCTAATGCAATTTTAAGGACCTCAGATGATCCAAAAACAAAATTAAAAGATTATGTTGACAGATGCGGGTCCCGACTTTTAGCAAATCAACTGAAGCAAAAAAGCCAGCCGTATAAAAGAACTCATCAGAATTCAGAAAGAGACCGGAATATGATGCACAGAAAGAGGGACAACGCTAGTGGTATATCCTCGAACATGTCAAACATCTCACGCGCAAAGCGAGTGCGTATACCAAAGTTACTTGCCAACCTTCACTCAAACGCATGAAGGGAGCTTTTTCTGCGCAGAGGAAGACTTCTTAACATACTCGGGAGTAGAAAGTGCTATTGCTGGTTTTCCGATGTTACTAATCAGCGACAAGTTAAAAAGAGTTAAACAATAAAAAATATTGATTATATATTACTATTTTAAGTTATTTTTCAAAATTTTTGGTATTTTTATGAATTTCATTTTAAATATTTTTGTGATTTTTTTGTTAGTATTATTATTATTTTGATTATTATTATTATTATTATTATTATTATTATTATTATTATTTTTATTATTATTATTATTATTATTATTATTATTATTCTTTTTGTTATAATTTTTGTTATAAATCTTACGTATTATTGTTATTAACTATATTATTATTATGTTACAATTATTGTTCAATAACGAAAGTGCCAATTTTCTATGGCTTTCCTGAGCTCCAAATAATTGCAATGAGGGAAAATGATTTTCTTAAATTGTTTAAAAATGAAACAAAATGTTTAAAAATATATATCTGCATCAGGCTCCTTAAATTTTTAGAAAAAAAGAACAAGATTGTTTAAAAAAAGATTGAATGTTTTTGCTATAACCAAAAGTCAATGGTTCTGCAAAAAACAGACAAAATTTTCCCAAACAATTTTTTGGGCTTCAGGGATGCTAGAATTAGGCAGGGGGTGACACACCAGAGTGTGTGTGTGTGTGTGGGGGGGATGGGAGGTTGGTTTCAAGCGATGGGGGGCAAGGTTACGAAAGCTAGATGAGAGGGCAGTTGAAATCGACGACTGAAGGAGGTGGACAACGGAAAAAGGGGGAGGGTTAAAATACGCCAAGAAAAAATGGATCAAGCAAAAAATTGCATTATAAAGACCACAGGACTAATATAATTGCTACAAACTTTGTTCGAGAGCAGTAAAATCAACTGCCATGAGCGTAAGACTTTTTTAAGCAATCAAAAACTCCCAAAGATGTCACGCATTCTGAAAATTATTTCCGCCATTGTTTGGAACCTTTTAACCAAAAACTATTTACTTTGACCTTATAACTATTTGGAAAAGTCACACGTGGGCAAATAACGTCGTTTTATAAATTCTTTCGCGCCTCCTTCGTTTTTCGCTTTTTGAAGTGTACTCTTTTCGCCCAACTCTTCAATTTTGTTCAGCAGTTAAAACACACGAACTTTTCACTCTTTTCATTTCGTGCTTTAAATTGGCTCCAAAACTTGGTTTAAACAGTTGCTTCTTCTCTTCTCCTCTTCCTGTCGTGATAAAACAGAAAACTGTTGCAACTGTTTGAGTCCTAAGACTTTTTAAAGACATAGCACCAATAATACAGATTACTAATGCAATCTATATTCTCTGGGTTGTAAGAAAACTAGAATACGATCACTAATAGTCAGCTCGCGACCATTACAAAAATTGATTCTCCAATTATTGTGAAGCACTATTTTGGGGGGCGTAAAAGTGGGAAAAGTGTTGATAGGGTAAGAATTCACGGCTGCCGCCTTAATACTGCAAGGCAAACCCAAGAACGTCTCGTTTTTCAGCCTTCAGGGCTATTTTCTGCGCGAGAAGTGGAGAAGTAGACTTGCTTAACTGTTATATATATCTACTCGCCAACTCAGTCGTTTGTACTACCCGTGTTCGGAATTTCGTCTGGTTCAAACATCGTCGGTTTATGTCGGTTTTATTTCGTCAAAACCAATCAAATCCCTCACGCTGGTCTTGGTTTTGGTCGGTATTTAAACATAAGGAGCGTCGGTTTTTTCCGTTCTAAAAATGTTACAAAACGGAAAAAAATGATTACAAAAACTAAAAATGTTTATAATTCTTCGTCAGGATCCGAACCTTCCACCCCATGATTACTTGCCGCCTTCTGCTCCACTGCACCACCTCTCACTTAGTGTTCCTATACTCCTTTTGTCTTTTGTATTTAAATCAAATTAAGACTGACTATACCGACAAAACACGACTATCATCGACACTTCTTAATTTCAATACCAACAATACCGACAAAAATGACTATAATCAACAGTTCCTACATAAAAAACCAACGAAATCGACAAAACTTAAAAAAAAACGACGTTTCTTGCGTCGATTGCGTCGCAGTTTCTCAAAACGGGTAACCAACTCTGCTGTATAGTATAAAAGCTCAAGTATGACTTCCATGATTACGACATTATAATGAAATGTCGTAGAAGGGAAGTACAAATATTCCCGATGTATACGGAAGACTGAGAGACTTAAGTTGATTATTAGTTATTTGCTACTGAATTGACAATACTCTCTGATTGGGTTTTTAATACACAGAATAAAATTCCGTCTGCTGCACGTGCTGTAATAACGAAGAGCAGGATCTTTTATGTTTGACACATTTTATGTTTGTTACAGTTGTTACAAATATTCAGTTTGAAGCAGTCTTGAAGGGGTATTGATATAGTAGTCGTTCGTTACCGCATAGCCCGAGTTTGGGGTATTTATCATTACAGCCCTCCCATAAAAATATAGCCCCTCATTATGCTATATTTACCATGATTGGGGGGGGGGGGCTATGGCTTATCTGACCACTACCCAGGTTGAGGTCGCGCTCGAAATCGCCTCTCATCAGACCGTCCCAGACAAGTGGGACCTCTGATCAGATCGTCCCAGACCGAAGTGACCTCTGATCAGACCAGGGTGCGCTCGAAGTGCGCTCGAAGCCGCCTCTGATCAGACGAGTTCCAGACCGAAGTGACCCCTGATCAGACAAGTTCCAGACCATTGTCCAGACGAGTTTCAGACCATTGTCCTGACTAAAGTACGCTCGAATTATTGTCCCAGACCATATGCATGGATGATCCCTGCAGATCTTCAATAACAAAAGTATTGCACGAACATACATGACAATACATAAAAAAGTAAAATATATCAATGAAAAAAAATATTTTCCCGATGTCCCGAAACGTGTCCAGATATCACCCAGGTTAAAGTCCCGAAGCGAGTATGTCCATACTGAAGATGAACGCACTGCATGGAATGCTAAATTCTGTGTCAGTGGATTCTTATATAGACAAGGAGGCTCGGTAATATGCGCTCCCATATAATGTTCTAACCCCGCTCATCCACGTTTTTATTTAATTGTCTACCTAATGAGGAAGAGATGGAAAACTTTCAAAGTTTCACATATCGCTCGACAAAACGATTTGAAGAATTAATACTGGATTAAGTGAACAAATAACGCTGGCTTTGAAGGCCGATGAGATTGGCCATTAATGAAAGTAAAAGGCATGAACAACAATAATACCGTTTACTAGAAATCATTAATTGCAACACTAAAGTCGGTGTCTGTTGCGACACCAATTAACAAAATGAACAACGAACCAGCTAAAACGTGATTTCATCAAATTGACCTGTTTCTTATTAAATACTAGACTTTACGTTTATCCCCTGTGTGCGTAGAGTTTAGGACAAAAGAAATTTTTGCTATAGCTTGTCTAGGAAAAAAATTAGTTTTTCATACAAAAATTTGCGAATTATAGTGTTTAATTGTAACTAGCTATATGTTATAATTTGTTTTGTTTTGTTTGTTTGGTTTTACTGGGGGAGAGTCTTAGTGCGCTGATTTTATACCTTTGCTCGGGCTCAATTCTCCTATAGTTGTTTGTTTGTAACTCCGCCGTAGCTGATCCCCAGCTCGGATGATAAAGGAGGAGGGAAACACCACCAGAAAATACAGGAAAGTCTCAAAATATGGTTTTTTTTAATGAATCTGAGGCAATTTTTCGTCATAACATTAGCTATATGTTATAATTTGTTTTGTATTGTTTGTTTGGTTTAACTGGGGAGAGTGTTAGAGCGCGGATTTTTACCCTTTGCTCGGACTCAATTCTCCTATAGTTGTTTTTGTAACTCCGCCGTAGCCGGTTCCCAGCCCGGTTGAGATGAAAACGAGGAGAACTCATCCAAAACATACTGGAAAATCTCAAAAAGTTGTTCGTTATTTCAACTGTAGATTTTGTTCCGGCAGTATTTAAACTATTTCAGCTCTCGAAACGTCCTCTGATCAGACAAAAGTGTGCTCGAAACGTCCTCTGATCATACAAAAGTGTGCTCGAAACGTCCTCTGATCAGACAAAAGTACGCTCGAAACGTCCTCTGATCAGACAAAAGTGCGGTCGAAACGTCTCGTCTCTGTGATCAGACAAAAGTGCGGTCGAAACGTCTCTCTGATCAGACAAAAGTGCAATCGAAACGTCCTCTGATCAGACTAAAGTGCGCTCGAAAACCTCCCCTGATCAGACTAGTGTGCGTTCGAAATTGTCTCTGATCAGATTAGTGTGCGCTCGAAACTGCCTCTGATCAGTCCGTCCCAGACCGAAGTGACCCCTGATCAGACAAGTTCCAGACCATTGTCCAGACGAAAGTGCGCTCGAAGCTTTTTCCAGACCATGTAATTCGAGCGCACCGGGAACATGTCTGCGCTCGAAACTCGTCTGATCAGGGGTCACTTCGGTCTGGCCATCTCGACTTCGGTAAGTTGGGGCGGGGGGCTATAATGGGAAAAACCCCGAGTTTGTACGGCTTGAACAGATCTGCAGTAGGGAATGTGAAGTTCTTTTAGTTGGCGTTCATTTAGAGTTGTAAATGTGTCAGTGTTACCCAAGCTATTAGTTGAACGCAAACTGATGTCAAGTGTGGATACAGGTACGTTCGATCACTCGTGCCAGGTTCCGGATCTCCTCCCATTTGCTGGACAGAAGTAGGGATCCAGTCTGGTCTCAATCCGTTATCTGGAGTGGTCGTGCTGATGGAGGTTGTCTTCGATGTTGGGCATGTTACTGAATCTTCTGATCCTGATTTTCTCTCAGCGCGTACATCCGAACACCTTTTTTGTTTGTAAGCTGCTGTCACAGCTCGACCAATTGTACTCGTCTTTGGCGCAAAGGTTGAGAAAACTGTTGTCCGAGAACAGAGGCTTACTTCTTGGGTCTTGTTGCAATGAATTGTATTGACATGAGAATACAATAGAGAGATTATCTCGACTGCAAGGATAAAAATCACATGCAAAGGTTGTGTACTCAGAGCCCATGAGAAAACCCAAACCAATAATCGCCGCTTCGCTCTCTTTTTTGTCACTCATAATTGACATATCTGAATAGGGATTTATTATTTCTGTTTCCCCCAGTAATTTTATGCCCCTTTATAAGTTATGTGTTGTTCCCCTGTTGAAAATTTGTCCAAAAAATATTAAAAAATGATAGTTTTTGATCGGTATTTTTAGGGGAAAACGAACAAAGCCCATATATTTTTTTGACCAACTTGAGCGTTTTTGACATCGGAAGTGATAGTTTTTAGGCTTTTTTTAGGAGATGGCTGTTTTTGAACGTTTTTTAAAAACTAAGAACACATATACACACAAACATACTCACACTTAAACACACACAAACATACACAGAAACACACAGACAAACACAAACAAACACACACACAAAAACTCACACATACAAAAAGAACTCAAACACATGTAGAGTTATGTCAAACATGTAGACTCATCGACCGGCTGGGCCATTTAAAGAGATACGAGCTGAAAGTTGGTTTGACATTTTACGGCGTATTGCTTAAGATTGTCAATTACAAAACCTCTGAAAAAAATCTGCGCTTGGCAAATAGGATTTTTTTTCTGCCCACCCAGCTTAGTGGGTGCATATTATTTGCAACCCTCACACGCATGTACCACAAACGGAATAGGAACACAAACGGAAAAGATCCGGCAAAACTTGTGTGATTGAAATTGCTGCAGAAACAACCAGTATTCTATTTAACCACGACGAGCCGGACAGTGACACACACAAGCATACACACATATTCTCCCTTACGCGCATACACTCACACTCACACTCGCAACCACAAACACGCACACGCACACACACAAGCGCCTAACACCCACACCCACAAATACACACACACACTCACAATTAAACACACACATATATACATAATCACACAGACAAACATCTACACAAAAACGCACATACTCACACACAAAATAACACACACGCAATTATACACACAAACTGACACACAAAAGCACGTACACATATTCACAATAACAAAGAAACAACATACACTGAAACACGCACACACGCAACTACACACGCAAACTCTGAAACAGAACGCACACAAACTTACACACAAACAACTTTTTTCAAAAGAACTTTTGTCAAAAATTTTGTTCCTTTCCTTTGAACGAAAAGAACGCGAGAACATTTTTTCTCCTCAGACAAGCTATCCAAAACACAAAACACTCGGTTTTCTAAATAACTCATAAATAAATAAAATTGAATTCATTTGAACAACTATTCGACATGATGAAAAAACACTTTTCAAGAAATTTTTGTGCTTAAATCCTTTGAAAATGTACAAGCTTGCCCACTTGTACACTTGAAGATTTAGAAACGTCGGGCATAAAAAATTTAGATATAGGTTTGAACTGATTTCAATAAATCGCCAATCTATTGAAAGAAACATTCTCTGGAGAAAGTTTGTTCGCTTAATTTTCACGAAAAAAACGAGGGAACAACTTCTTTCATAGATAGATATTTCAAAAATACTGCACTACATCAAAAAATTTATTTAAATAATTTAAGTTATTTAGTAACCCTTAATTCTGCTGTGTTTAGTTAGTGCTTTAATTATTGAAAATTTTGAGTTATTAATTTAGCCCCTTTTGCTTTCTCTTCCTCTCATATAGGATGCAAACTGTTTGTGAAATCGGGAGTTCTCTTCACATGCGTTTTTAAATACAAAAAAAATCAGCTATAATATCAATCTCTCATTAACATCGCTTTGGATTTTTGGAGTAAGGTTTCCTTGAATTTGTTCCCATTCAGCTGATTTGAACAAAATAGTCACGCTTTAAAATTAATTTTTTGTAAAAAACGTACAATCCAGAATAGTTTGTCTGGTAAAGAGAACTATTAATTGTTTTGGTTTAAATTCTGCAATAAGAGAACAAAATTTTATGAAGAAGAGCGTTTCCTATTAGCGTTATTTGAAACAGGTTAGGAAAGCGTTAATTACAAGTTTTCTTAGGGTTCACTAGAAGTCATTTTCAATTTTTACCTTGTCTAGGCTTTATTAAGGCCTAATCAAAGGTCAAAGCTGTATTAAGGCCTAAGTAAAAACCTAAAGAAGATTACAGTCTTTAATATACTATTTACTGAAATCAGGGAATGCGAGAATTCTGTAGCTAACAGAAAGTGGTAAATTTTGTCGAAAAAATCTTTAATCAAAAGATGTTCTGTCTAATAACTTCTTAACTAAAACAAGTTGAGAAACTTTGATAGTTTTTTGTTTCTGTTTGTAGCAAGAGGTTGTCTTTTGGGACAAGTTGAAAAACCTTGGAAACTTTCACGTGTAAGGAAAAACAGCTTCACTTGATGGTGTTTTGAGCGCTTTATTTTGATAAGATATTCAATTCAACGCGTTCTAGTTTTCTCCTTAGAGCTCATTTATTGAGCTAAAAGAAAATATATTTTTTTTGAATTTAAAATTTAATAATGATAGGTAATGCGTGAGCTCTGTAGCTAAAAGAGATAGCAGAGCTTTTATCAAAAAAATTTGAAACTTAAAACATGTGTAGTTTAGTAACATTGTTTTTAGGTGTTTCTGTAGAATCTATAGTTGGTTTTTGCTTTTGTCTCCAATTTTAGAACATATAATTTTCGAAGGGTTGTGTTCCTTTTTTATCACTGATTTCTCTGTTTTTTCTGTGATTTCACCAATGTGAAATTTTTTATTTGCTGAAATTAGACTTCTTTCCCCTCTTCTTTCACCAAATTTATTTTGTTTGGTTTGTTTTTCTATCGATGCTTAGTTTAAAATTTACAGTTTTTAAGTTTTGGTTCGACAGATTACAAGAAAAAAATCATTCTGACTGTTTGGCTGAGGTTACTTGAAATTGACCATTTTACCCAGCCCGCACCCTCACTCCAATCTGGTGACTTTTAAAAGCCTGCCTGTTTTTGCAACTCTGCAGTCGTGTTTTTCTGTATAGCCAATTGAGAGGTCCTTGATCAGAGTGTGGGAGCAAAATTTTCTCTGGTTTAGAAAGCCGAGTAATTCAAAGAACAGAAATTCCAGGTCAGAAGGAAGATTGAATGCATGTGACCGTTATCGTGCATATTTGTTTGGTAAGAGGTAAGAAACGTACAAGCATAGAAGCCTTGAACATTGAAAAACAAAAAACCAATCAAAACAACGTGAAGTTTAACACGGTTGGATAAATTTATCTGATAATGGATATTGTAGGAGCGCAAGGCAAAACAATCGAAAAAAAATTTTCTGGACGAAAACTAATGTAAAATGGAATAACTTAGATTTTTAAATGCAGCCGCAAAAGGAACAAACATTAGGAATCAACCATTTGAATAACACTTTTTCTCATTATTTGGGATAAAACTCTTCCGTTGTACAAAAAATTTGCTTACAATTATTCCATTTTGATTACTTCTTATAGAGTGATAAGGTTTTTATATTTAAAAATATGATATATATTACAATATATTATAATATATTGTATATTTTAATATATATATATATATATATATATATATATATATATATATATTATAAATATATATATATATGTATATATATATATTACAATGTATTATAATATATATTACAAAAAAAGGAAAATTTGAGGATTACCTATATGCTAAAATGAATAGCATAATCACATAGCATATTGAAACATAGCATAATTACCCGTCCAACCTCATTCAGCTGGCAACTTGGACCCCTCTTGTTAAACGCTTCCAATCCTAGCGTATAACAAAGATTTTGGCAAAAAAGAAAGCTGACTGTGAGGCTCGGACTGTGAGAGTAAAATGCAGGAATTCGCGCAATGTGATCCTAGGCCAACCAGCTATATGTTTTGTCGAGGATTAGGCGCAGGATAGAGTTGAATGAATTTCTGACGTGACATAAGCTGCCCGAAGAGTTAACAAATACAGGTCATTTTTTAAAATATTGAGCCATTCTCGTTCTGCCACCATTGCTTTTTGTTGGGAAAAAGAACAGATGAGGTTCAAATCAAATAAATAGTGTTTGCAGTTCGAGGTTTTCACGCGTCGTTAGCTATTGTTAAATTTTTTAACCGATTATTGGATGAAATCTACTTGACTTTGATTCATCATTAAGGTAAGCTGGAATCAATTTATTTTTGCTTCGAAAATAGTCATGCCAAGTTAGGTTCATGAGTCCCCTCATAAAATTGGTGCTCGTAATTGTATCGGGTTACACATTGCTCATAGCATCTTGCCCGGAAATAATAATTTGTGTCAACTGACGGTAGACAGGTTTATTAGATCACAGTTTATCGCTAAAACTAAAGATGAGAACGATTGTTCGGCTAAAACTTTAAAAGAGTTTCCATCAACAGAAAACAACTGACAATTTTAAAGATTTTTTACGAGAGCACAAAGACGTGAAATTTTAGAAAATAATCCGGCACTAAGTTAACATCCACATGTTAACTTAGTGCCGGATTATTTTCTAAAATTTCACGCAAATCTCAAGCACTTTCTGTTATCAGTCTGCGGTTGTCGTTTCGGTTCTGGGGCGCACTATTACAGTTGAGAAGTTACGTGACCGCTAGGGTACTGCTCTAGTCTGTTAAAACTAAAAAAGTTTCCTCGTGTTTTCGAGAATCTGTGTTCTTGGTAAACTTATCGCACTTAAGTTTTTGTCTAGCATAAATAATTTTGCTTCGATAACACGATTTTTCAACAAGTTATTTCTCATATTCGCTGATTTCTATTTTAGTTCCTGGAATTGTAATTTTTTCAGAATTTCTCAAAATTGTTTCAAGAAATTGTTCATTTCAAAACTTCATGCAATTAATTTGGTCTATATTAAAAAAATTAACAAATTCAACGAGTTTTTGGTATAGATTGTTTAGAAAAAATATGTAGTTTCTGTCTGTTGATTATAATCTATAAGCTAAAATGATATTTTCCAAACATAGCATAATCAAACAGCATAGTCAAGCAACCGGGAGGGAGCCTAAGTGGGACGAAGAAGTTCTATAATGAGCTTCAATTAACCACATTAGAGGTTAACAGATACCACTATTAAGATTTAAAGTTAAAAATGACACCCATTTCGGCGCACTTTGCACTTTGATTTTCAGTATTAAATTGCCGCCAATTGAGTTCAGCTGCTTGAAATTGTGATTGAGAGGGAATATTAGATCACGCGAAATGCAAAAATTCAAGGGCACAAAAGTCACTCAAAAGGTCAAAATTGTCAAGCGAAAATTTTGCATAAAAAAGACACACACGTTTCCAATAATTGCTATGAACTACATTCAAGAGCAATTAAACAATTTCGTGTATATACAAAATTAACAAATTCAACGAGTTTTTGGGATAGCTTCTTTACAAAAAAGGAAAATTTTGTCTGTTCATGAATATCTATAATCTAAAATGAAGCGCATAGAATTAAGCCCAGGATAGAGTTGATTGAAATTCTGACGTAACATAAATTGCACAAAAAGTTAACAAATAGTTCATTCTTTTAATAGTTAGCAACTCTCGCTCTGCCACTGTTGCTTTTTTGTTGGGGAAAAACAAATGAGGTTCAAATCCAAAATATATTTTTGGCTGTTCGAGAATTTAATGAGTTTACAGCTAATGTTGAGTTCTCTAACCGATTAGTGTGATAAATCTGCTTGAGTTGGTGTCAACAATAAGGTCAACTCGAATCAGTCAAATTTTTTGCTTTGACAATGTGCATATCAAATTAAGTTGATGAAACCCCTCACAAAATCAGCGGCCTTTCCCATGATTGCCCTCCATGAATATATAGCCCCCATTATGGTATTATTACCATTGCTGGTGGGGGCTAAAGGTTGTCTGACCACTAAGCTTGGTGGGGGGCTATAATGGGAAGGACCCAATCAGTGTTCTTATTTGTATCAGATTAAAAGTTGCTCATAGTGCTCTTGGCCGAATAGAATAATTAGCGTCAATTGATGGTCGACAGTTTTGAAAATTGCAGTTTGTTGCTGAAATTAAAGATGATCAATTATTTTGCTTGAGTTTGAACAGTTTCCAACAACAGAAAGCAATTGACAACCTTGAAGATTTTTGCGAGACCAGTGAGACGTTAAAAATTGGCGAAAAAACTTGTCGATATCTTAAGCTGTTTTTGTTATCTTTCTGCGGTTGTGATTGCGTTTCTGGGGCGGACTATATAATTGACAATTTAAGTGACTGCTAACGTACTGCTCTAGTCTGATTAAACTTAACAATTTTTATCTTGTTTTCGAGAAACTGTGTTTTTATTAAGTTCATTGCACTTAAGTATTTGTAGAGCATAATTTATTTTGCTTTTTTGACACAATTTCTCAACAAGTTCCCTCTTATATCGGTTGACATTGATGATATCGATTACATTATTAAATTTTGAAATTTTCATTCTTTAGTTTTCAAAATTCGTTCATAAAGTTGTTCAATTCAAAACCTCTTCACTCAAATAAGTTTGTCTATAGACAAAATCAGCAAATTCAAACAAGTTTTTGGGGCAGCTTGTTTACAAAAAAGATAAAAGTTTTGTCTGTTGATGATTACCTATAAGCAAGAAGGAATAACATATTCACATAGCAAACTAAACCATAGCATAATCACTTGTCCAAATTCATTCAGTTGGCAACTTGGACCCCTCCTGTTAAACGCTCCCAATCCTAGCGTTTAACAAAAATTGGAAAAACAGAAAGATAACTGTGAGGCTCGGACTGTGAGAGTAAAACGCAGAAATTTGTGTAATGTGATCCTAGGTCAACCAGTTATCTATGTTGTCGAGGATTAAGCCCAGGATAGAGTTGAATGAATTTCTGATGTGACATAAGATGCACAAAGAGTTAAAGAGTAAAAAATAGTTCATTCGTTAATAGTTAGCCAGTCTCGTTCTGTCACCGTTGCTTTTTTGTTGGGGAAAGAAGAACAAATGTGGTTCATATCCAAAGAGTAGTTTTGGTTGTTAAAGAATTTAATGAGTCGTCAGCTAGTGTTGAGTTGTCTAACTGATTAGTGGGAGAAATAGTGTCAACTGGAATCAGTCATTTTTTGGGTTAGACAATTTGCATATCAAATTAAGTTCATTAGTCACCTTACAAAATCAATGAGGACTTTCCCATTATCGCCTCACATAAATAGGTTCCCCATTATGGTATGATTACCATGATTGGGGGACTATATGTTGTCTGACCGCTAAGCTCGGGGGCTATAATGGGAAGAACCCAATCAGTGTTCTTATTTGTATCAGATTAAAGATTGCTCATCGTACATTTGGCCGAATAAAATAAGTACCGTCAATTGATGGTCGAATGTTTTCTAAATTGCGGTTTGTGGCTAAAATTAAAGATGATCGATTATTTTGCTGGAGTTTGAACAGTTTACAACAACAGAAAACAAATGACAACCATGAAGATTTTTGCGAAAGCACAGAGACGTTAAAAATTGGCGAAAAAACTTGTCGATATCTTAAGCTGTTTTTGTTATCTTTCTCCGGTTGTGATTGCGTTTCTGGGGCGGACTATATAATTGACAATTTAAGTGACTGCTAACGTACTGCTCTAGTCTGATTAAACTTAACAATTTTTATCTTGTTTTCGAGAAACTGTGTTTTTATTAAGTTCATTGCACTTAAGTATTTGTAGAGCATAATTTATTTTGCTTTTTTGAAACAATTTCTCAACAAGTTCCCTCTTATATCGGTTGACATTGATGATATTGATTACATTATTAAATTTTGAAATTTTAATTCTTTAATTTTCAAAATTTGTTCATAAAGTTGTTCAATTCAAAACCTCTTCACTCAAATAAGTTTGTCTATAGACAAAATCAACAAATTCAAACAAGTTTTTGGGGTAGATTGTTTACAAAAAAGATGAAAGTTTTGTCTGTTGATGATTACCTATAAGCAAGAAGGAATAACATATTCACATAGCAAACTAAACCATAGCATAATCACTTGTCCAAATTCATTCAGTTGGCAACTTGGACCCCTCCTGTTAAACGCTCCCAATCCTAGCGTTTAACAAAAATTGGAAAAACAGAAAGATGACTGTGAGGTTCGGACTGTGAGAGTAAAACGCAGAAATTTGTGTAATGTGATCCTAGGTCAACCAGTTATCTATGTTGTCGAGGATTAAGCCCAGGATAGATTTGAATGAACTTCTGATGTGACATAAGATGCACAAAGAGTTAAAGAGTAAAAAATAGTTCATTCTTTAATAGTTAGCCAGTCTCGTTCTGTCACCGTTGCTTTTTTGTTGGGGAAAGAAGAACAAATGTGGTTCAAATCCAAAGAGTAGTTTTGGCTGTTAAAGAATTTAATGAGTCGTCAGCTAGTGTTGAGTTGTCTAACTGATTAGTGGGAGAAATATGTTTGCGTTGATGTGAGCAATAGTGTCAACTGGAATCAGTCATTTTTTTGGGTTAGACAATTTGCATATCAAATTAAGTTCATGAGTCACCTTACAAAATCAATGAGGACTTTCCCATTATCGCCTCCCATAAATAGGTTCCCCATTATGGTATGATTACCATGATTGGGGGACTATATGTTGTCTGACCACTAAGCTCGGGGGGCTAAAATGGGAAGAACCCAATCAGTGTTCTTATTTGTATCAGATTAAAGATTGCTCATCGTACATTTGGCCGAATAAAATAAGTACCGTCAATTGATGGTCGAATGTTTTCTAAATTGCAGTTTGTGGCTAAAATTAAAGATGATCGATTATTTTGCTGGAGTTTGAACAGTTTACAACAACAGAAAACAAATGAAAACCATGAAGATTTTTGCGAAAGCACAGAGACGTTAAAAATTGGCGAAAAAACTTGTCGATATCTTAAGCTGTTTTTGTTATCTTTCTGCGGTTGTGATTGCGTTTCTGGGGCGGACTATATAATTGACAATTTAAGTGACTGCTAACGTACTGCTCTAGTCTGATTAAACTTAACAATTTTTATCTTGTTTTCGAGAAACGGTGTTTTTATTAAGTTCATTGCACTTCAGTATTTGTTGAGCATAATTTGTGTTGCTTTTTGGACAAATTTTCTCAACAAGTTTCCTCTTATATCGGTTGATTTTGTTGATATTTATTACAATATTAAATCATGAAATTTTATTTTTTTTCTTAAATTTGGTTCATGAAGTTGTTCAATTCAAAACCTCTTCATGCAAATTGTTTTGTTTCTACACAAAATTAACAATTTAAACTTGTTACCAGTTTTTGGGATAGCTTGTTACCAAAAAAGAAGAAAATTTGGTCTGCTGATGATTACCTATAAGCTAAAATGAATAGCATAATCACATAGCATAGTAAAACATAGCCTAACCACCCGTCCAATCTCAACCGGCTGGCATATTCGACCCTTCTTGTTAAAAGCTCCCAATCTTAGCTTTTAAAAAAGATTGGAAAAAAAGACAGCTGACTGTGAGGCTATGACTGTAAGAGTAAAACGCAGGACTTTGTGCAGTGTGATCCTAGGCCAACCAGCTATCTATATTGTTGAGGATTAGGCCCAGGATAGAGTTGAAAGAATTTCTAACGGGACATAAGTTACCCAAAGAGTTAACAAACACAGCTCTATTTTTAATATTGAGCCATTTTCGTTCTACCACTGTTGCTTTTTGTTGGGGAAAAAGAGCAGAAGACGTTCCAATTAAATAAATAGTGTTTGCATTTCGAGGTTTCCAGGCGTCATTAGCTAGTGTTAAATTCTCTAACCGATTATTGGATGAAATCTATTTGACTTTGAGTCAACATTAAAGTAAACTGAAATCAATCAATTTATATTTTGCTTAGAAAATAGGCATGTCAAGTTATTTTCATGAGTCCCTCACAAGATCGGCGTTCATAATTGTATCAGATTATAAGTTGCTCATAGCAGCTTTGGCCGGAAATATAAATTTGTATCAATTGATGGTTGACAGGTTAATCAGATCATAGGTTATCGCTAAAATAAAAGATGAGAACGATTGTTCGGCTGAAATTTCAAGAAGTTTCCATCAACAAAAAACGCTTGACAATCTTAAAGATCTTTTCAAGAGCACAAAGACGTGAAAGTTTACAAAAAAATACGGCAATGAGTTAACATGCGGATATCTCAAGCACTTTCTGTTATCATTCTGCGGTTGTGGGGTAGAATATTATAGTTTAAAAGTTAAGTGGCCGTTAGGGTACTGCTCTAGTCTGTCAAAACTAAAAAAGTTGTTAATTTTATTGCACTTAAGTAATTGTCTAGCTTAATCAATTGTCTTGCTTCGATAACAATTTTTCAACAAATTTTGTCTCATGTGGGTTGATTTGGTTACATTTTTAGTTCCTGAAATTGTACTTTCTTCTGATTTTTTTTGGAAATTGGTTCATGAAATTGTTCAATTCAAAATCTCTTCATTAAAACATAACCGACTAAACGTCGGAAGAATTGCTCTTGAACGCCGACTGGGAGCTCTAATCAATTGCAGCCTTTTTCAACCGGGGGAGAGCCTAAATGGGACTAAGAAGTTCTATAGTGGGCTTCAAATAACCACATTAGAGGTTAACATATACCACTATTAAGATTTAAAGTAAAAAATGACACCAGTTTCAACGCACTTTTCATTTGACTTTTAGTAATAAATTGCCGCCAATTGAGTTCAGCTGCTTGAAACTGTGATTGAGAGGGAATTTTAGATCACGCGAAACGCAAAAAGTCAAGGGCGTAAAAGTCACTCAAAAATTCAAAATTGTCAAGCAAAAATTTTGCATAAAAAACATAGCCGGAAACGACTCGAATCTTCGTGCAAAATAATCTCTACTCTAACTTGGACAAAATCAGAATATCGAAAAAAAGCACTAGAAATAACAAACATAGTAGACCAATATAACACGGGTATGGGGGGGGTAGGTAGGCAGGAACGTGGGGGGGGGGGGCTAGGTACGTGGGAGGGGGTAGTTTTTTCTGGGGGAGGGGTAAGTAGTTAAATGGGATCAAATTTTCTCAAATTGACCTCTTCACCTTGAATTACAGACTGTTACCAATTGCTCTGCATTACAAACTAAGCTATTGTTGAAGTCAAATGTTCGAAAACAGAAGTCAACAATCAAGAACGGAGGTAAAAGTTCGAATAGAAAGAAGTCAAAATTCAAGTCATGAACAAACTTGAACAAAACCTGTAGAATCTCAATACTCCTCTTCGAGTCGTAAAAATACACACACAATTACAATAATTGCTATGAACTACGTTCAAGAGCAATTGAACAATTTCGTGCATATACAAAAGTAACAAATTCAACGAGTTTTTGGGATAGCTTCCTTACAAAAAAAGAAAAATTTGTCTGTTCATGATTACCTATAAGCTAAAATGAATAGCATAGAATTAAGCCCAGGATAGAGTTGAATGACTTTCTGACGTGACATAAATTGCACAAAGAGTTAACAAATAGTTCATTCTTTTAATAGTTAGCAACTCTCGTTCTGCCACTGTTGCTTTTTGTTGGGGAAAAAACAAATGAGGTTCAAATCCAAAATATAGTTTTGGCTCTTCGAGAATTTAATGAGTTTACAGCTAATGTTGAGTTCTCTAATCGATTAGTGTGATAAATCTGCTTGAGTTGGTGTCAACAATAAGGTCAACTCGAATCAGTCATATTTTTTGCTTAGACAATGTGCATATCAAATTAAGTTGATGAAACCCCTCACAAAATCAGCGGCCTTTCCCATGATTGCCCTCCATGAATATATAGCCCGCAGTATGGTATTATTACCATTGTTGATGGGGGCTAAAGGTTGTCTGACCACTAAGCTTGGTGGGGGGGGGGCTATAATGGGAAGGACCCAATCAGTGTTCATATTTGTATCAGATTAATAGTTGCTCATAGTGCTCTTGGCCGAATAGAATAATTAGCGTCAATTGATGGTCGACAGTTTTGTAAATTGCAGTTTGTCGCTGAAATTAAGGATGATCGATTATTTTGCTGGAGTTTGAACAGTTTCCAACAACAGAAAACATTTGACAACCATGAAGACTTTTGCGAGAGCACAAAGACGTGAAAGTTTGGCGAAAAAACTTGGCAACAAAAACTTGTCGTTATCTTAAGCTGTTTTTGTTATCTTCCTGTGGTTATGATGCTCTGGGGCGAACTATATAATTGACAATTTAAGTGACTGCTAATGTACTGCTCTAGTCCGTTAAAACTCTACAATTTTTATCTTGTTTTCGAAAAACTGTGTTTGTATTAAGTTCATTGCAATTAAGTATTTCTTGAGCATAATTTATTTTGCTTTGTTGACACAATTTCTCGACAATTTCCGTCTTATATTGGTCGATTTTGATGATATTGATTTCAATTTTACATTTTGAAATTTTACTTTTGTAATTTTTTAAATTGGTTCATGAAGTTGCTCAATTCAAAACCTCTTCACGCAAAGGTTTTTGTCTTTACGATTTTTTTACAAGTTTTAAAAATTCAACAAGTTTTGTTGGATAGCTTGTTTTGAAAAAATGTGAAAACTTTTTCTGTTGAAGTTTACCCATAAGTTAAATTGTTTTTTTCCTCGAAAAATAGCATAATCACCCGTCCAACCTATTCCAGCTGGCAATTTGGACTTCTCTTTTTAAATGCTCCCAATCCTACCGCCAAAATGTTTGAGTCCCCTTCATATCACCGCCCTTTAATGCTAACATACCTAAGTCCCAGCTGGCTACTACCAAAGCCAACAGTTTGCCGGTCAATTGAGAGCAAGATGGCCGACGTGAGTTATTTTTGTGTTTATTTGTATTGTTTTTTTTCGCATTTTGATGCAATAGCAAATAAGAGCTGAAGGAATACGTATTTATTATTGGAACAAGGAGTTATTTGAGTCCAACTGAGCTTTGCGAGCTTTGCAATATTCCTAATGGGTATAGAAAATTGAATTGAAAAATTTTAATATCATCCCTAGGAAAGAACTGACAATTTTGATTAAGTCCCAATTTCTTTTCAAGGCTATGTTAAAACCCAACCCTGCTTGTTAAGGAAGACGTTCAACGAGTATGGAGTCTGAATTGTTAAAAAAACACACATGGTAGCGTTCCAAAGTAAAAAATTTGGAATTTAATTTGTAAATGATAAAACGAAAAAATAAACGGAAAAAAAAACTTTTTAAATTTAGCTTTATTTGAATTTTGAAGGAATTGTTCAATTCAAATGAAGTTTTATGTAGGAGTCCTAATGTTCACAAGATTTTTCAAAAAAACAACGCACCTTGGCTAGGAAAAAAGTTAGTTTTTCAATGCTGAAGCTTGTGAATAACCAATTTAAAAGGTAGGCAATTTTTCATCTGCTCAGTGAGTTGTTCAATTCAAACTAAAACTGGTATGGGAGATCCCCTTTGATAAAAAAAACTGAAACTTTGTTAAACTGAAAAAATGCGCCCTTCATACGTAATTTTGGACATTCTGGTTAATCCCTAATTAAAAAGACTTCCTCGGGTCAAGGTGATCTTCAAATCCAAAATTGGGATCTATTCTGTTTCGCCCCCAGTGTTTTTTATAACCCCCAGTTACAAATTGTATGTTGTTATATAGCTCGTTAGTATAGAAAAAAAAGCACGTTCGCCTGGGGGTCATAAAAGATTTATGCTTACTCAGCTGGGGGGGAGGGGGGATACAGAATAGATCCAAAAAATGGCATGGAAAAATTTCGATGTCTGTGGAGTTTGAATCTGAAAGATTTTTGGTGTAGCCTGCGAAACAAAATTGAGATTTCTTGGGTTAAACTGAAAATTAACGAATAAACAAAACAAAACTTTTTCATGACTTTGTTCAGAACGTTAAGATGTTGTTGAAATTAACTGAAACTCGCCACAAGAGTCTCACTTTGCATGATTGTTCTCAAAAAGCAAGAATTTTTAGCCTAACGCCTTAATTTTATGTACAAAAGTTTTCGAATAATCATTTTTAAAAGTAGGTTTTTTCCATCATGTCATTGAGATATTCAGTTCCATAAAAGTTCGAATGCTATATCCCCAATGTGTGAAAAATTTAAATCAAGGACTGGATCTATTCTGTTTCGCCCCCCGCCAGTGTTTTTTATGACCCCCGTTACAAATTATATGTTGTTATTTAGCACGTTACTATGTAAGAAAACAGCACGTGCGCCTGGGGGTCATAAAACATTTTTATGCTAACTAAGCTGGGGGGGAGGGCCGAAACAGAAAAGATCCAAAGGACTTAATAGAATAACATACCTAGAAAACATCACGGTCGTCGTACGAATTTTTGGTAATTTAGATTTTGTCTCGTTTCAGGTGAAAAATGGTTCTTTCCCATAATTGCCCTCAACGAAATTATAGCCCCCCTTATGGTATCTGTCCCAGTGCGCGACCCCAAGCGAGGACTTCCAGATCCTGGGAAAACCACGCGAGGACTTGCAAGATCTTGCCAAGATCTTAGAAACGCTCGCGTGGAACTTGCACGTACTTGGAAACGCTCGCGTGGGAATCCAAGATCTGGGAAGTCTTGGCGTGTTTTCCCAAGATTTTTTGCAAACTAGGGAGAATGGTTATTTATTGCAGAATAACGTTGTGCTTACTTGTTAAAGGCCTTTTCTGGGTTAAAAAAGCAGAAAAACCAAGAAGATCACCCTTCCAGGAAATACTGTGGTTCTTGGAAGTCTTGCCGTGGGAACCCAAGATCTGGCATGTCTTGGCGTGTTTCTCTGAATTTTCTTGGAAACTAGAGAAAAAGCTAATTGAACGTGAATGACGTTGTCGATAATCATTTCAAGTCGTTTCTGGGATAGAAAAGACGGCAAAATCAAGAAAGTCAGTTCTCCAGGAAAAACTGTGGTTCCTGTAAGTGTTGCCTTGGGAGCGTTCAATGTGCAAAGCAATTGTTATGAGTTGATGTACTTGGTACTTTGACACATTAACACGCATCTAGCAACAGTGAAGTAGGAAAAGAAGTAACAATGCTCTTTCGTACAACACAAAAGTACCCCAAATCGAGAAAATGATTTCTGTGATTTGATTTTCACCTCTGAACTTGTTAGAAACGTCTTCAAAGAGTGTTCCCACTAAACACAGGCACATAAAACATTTGACCCTTGCTGTAGAAATTAAGACATGAAATTAGGTCTGAGCAAATTGTTTGAAAACATTTGCTAAATAGAAAAATTTTACGTGAAAAGACGGACATTAAGTTTGGAAAGCAAAGCAGCATCCATACGGAGCGTTCAATGTGCAGAGCAATTGTTATGAGTTGATGTACTTGGTACTTTGACACATTAACACGCAGCCAGCAACAGTGAAGTAAGAAAAGAAGTAACAATGCTCTTCCATACAACACGAAATTACCCCAAATTGAGGAAAAAAACTATTTATGTGGTATGATTTTTACCTCTGAAAATGTTGGATACGCCACCAATGAAAGTTCCCATTAGGCGCCGACACATCAAACATTTCACCCTTGCTGTAGAAATTAAGACATGTAATTTGGTCTGAGCAAATTGTTTGAAATTATTTGCTAAAAAGAAAAATTTTAAGTGAAAAGAAGAACATTAACTTTGGAAAGCAAAGCAGCATCCATATGGAGCGTTCAATGTGCAAAGCAATTGTTATGAGTTGATGTACTTGGTACTTTGTCACATTAACACCTATCCAGCAACATGGGAGTAGGAAAGGAAGTAACAATGCTCTTTCATACAACACGAAATTACCCCAATCGAGGAAAAAAACTATTTTTGTGGTATGATTTTTACCTCTGAAAATGTTGGATACGCCACCAATGAGTGTTCCCATTAGGCGCCGACACATCAAACATTTCACCCTTGCTGCAGAAATTAAGACATGTAATTTGGTCTGAGCAAATTGTTTGAAATTATTTGCTAAAAAGAAAAATTTTACGTGAAAAGACGGACATTATTTCTGGAAAGCAAAAGAGCATCCATTCGGAGTATTCATTGTGCCGAACAATTAGCATGGCTTCATCGCCTTGGTATTTTGACACCTTAACACGCAGCCAGCTTCAGGAAAAGAGGAAAAAAAGTAACAATGCTGTTTCATTCAACACGAAATTACCCCAAATCGAGGAAAAAACTATTTCTGTGATTTGACTTTCACCTCTAAACTTGTTAGAAAAGTCTTCAAAGAGTGTTCCCACTAGACACAGACACATAAAACATTTGACCCTTGCTGTAGAAATTAAGACATGAAATTAGGTCTGAGCAAATTGTTTGAAATTATTTGCTAAATAGAAAAATTTTACGTGAAAAGACGGACATTAACTTTGGAAAGCAAAGCAGCATCCATACGGAGCGTTCAATGTGCAGAGCAATTGTTATGAGTTGATGTACTTGGTACTTTGACACATTAACACGCAGCAAGCAACAGTGAAGTAGGAAAAGAAGTAACAATGCTCTTTCATACAACACGAAATTACCCCAAATTGAGGAAAAAAACTATTTTTGTGGTATGATTTTTACCTCTGAAAATGTTGGATCCACCACCAATGAAAGTTCCCATTAGGCGCCGACACATCAAAAATTTCACCCTTGCTGTAGAAATTAAGACATGTAATTTGGTCTGAGCAAATTGTTTGAAATTATTTGCCAAAAAGAAAAATTTTACTTGAAAAGACGAACATTAACTTTGGAAAGCAAAGCAGCATCCATATGGAGCGTTCAATGAGCAAAGCAATTTTTATGAGCTGATGTACTTGGTACTTTGACACATTAACACTCATCCAGCAACAGTGAAGTAGGAAAAGAAGTAACAATGCTCTTTCATACAACACGAAAGTACCCCAAATCGAGGAGAAAATGATTTCTGTGATTTGATTTTCACCTCTGAACTTGTTAGAAACATCTTCAAAGAGTGTTCCCACTAGGCACAAGCACATAAAACATTTGACCCTTGCTGTAGAAACTAAGACATGAAATTAGGTCTGAGCAAATTGTTTGAAAATATTTGCTAAATAGAAAAATTTTACGTGAAAAGACGGACATTAACTTTGGAAAGCAAAGCAGCATCCATACGGAGCGTTCAATGTGCAGAGCAATTGTTATGAGTTGATGTACTTGGTACTTTGACACATTAACACGCAGCCAGCAACAGTGAAGTAGGAAAAGAAGTAACAATGCTCTTCCATACAACACGAAATTACCCCAAATTGAGGAAAAAAACTATTTTTGTGGTATGATTTTTACCTCTGAAAATGTTGGATACGCCACCAATGAAAATTCCCATTAGGCGCCGACACATCAAACTTTTCACCCTTGCTGTAGAAATGAAGACATGTAATTTGTTCTGAGCAAATTGTTTGAATTTATTTGCTAAAAAGAAAAATTTTACGTGAAAAGACGAACATTAACTTTGGAAAGCAAAGCAGCATCCATATGGAGCGTTCAGTGTGCAAAGCAATTAATATGAGTTGATGTACTTGGTACTTTGACACATTAACTCGCATCCAGCAACAGTGGAGTAGGAAAAGAAGTAACAATGCTCTTTCATACAACACGAAATTACCCCAAATCGAGGAAAAAAACTATTTTTGTGGCATGATTTTTACCTCTGATAATGTTGGATACGCCACCAATGAGTGGTCCCATTAGGTGCCGACACATCAAACATTTCAACATTGCTGTAGAAATTACGACATGTAATTTGGTCTGAGCAAATTGTTTGAAATTATTTGCTAAAAAGAAAAATTTTACGTGAAAAGACGGACATTAACTTTGGAAAGCAAAGCAGCATCCATACGGAGCGTTCAATGTGCAGAGCAATTATTATGAGTTGATGTACTTGGTACTTTGACACATTAACACGCAGCAAGCAACAGTGAAGTAGGAAAAGAAGTAACAATGCTCTTTCAAACAACACGAAATTACCCCAAATTGAGGAAAAAAACTATTTTTGTGGTATGATTTTTACCTCTCAAAATGTTGGATCCGCCACCAATGAAAGTTCCCATTAGGCGCCGACACATCAAACATTTCACCCTTGCTGTAGAAATTAAGACATGTAATTTGGTCTGAGCAAATTGTTTGAAATTATTTGCCAAAAAGAAAAATTTTACGTGAAAAGACGAACATTAACTTTGGAAAGCAAAGCAGCATCCATATGGAGCGTTCAATGTGCAAAGCAATTGTTATGAGCTGATGTACTTGGTACTTTGACACATTAACACTCATCCAGCAACAGTGAAGTAGGAAAAGAAGTAACAATGCTCTTTCATACAACACGAAAGTACCCCAAATCGAGGAGAAAATGATTTCTGTGATTTGATTTTCACCTCTGAACTTGTTAGAAACATCTTCAAAGAGTGTTCCCACTAGGCACAAGCACATAAAACATTTGACCTTTGCTGTAGAAATTAAGACATGAAATTAGGTCTGAGCAAATTGTTTGAAAATATTTGCTAAATAGAAAAATTTTACGTGAAAAGACGGACATTAACTTTGGAAAGCAAAGCAGCATCCATACGGAGCGTTCAATGTGCAGAGCAATTGTTATGAGTTGATGTACTTGGTACTTTGACACATTAACACGCAGCCAGCAACAGTGAAGTAGGAAAAGAAGTAACAATGCTCTTCCATACAACACGAAATTACCCCAAATTGAGGAAAAAAACTATTTTTGTGGTATGATTTTTACCTCTGAAAATGTTGGATACGCCACCAATGAAAATTCCCATTAGGCGCCGACACATCAAACTTTTCACCCTTGCTGTAGAAATTAAGACATGTAATTTGGTCTGAGCAAATTGTTTGAAATTATTTGCTAAAAAGAAAAATTTTACGTGAAAAGACGAACATTAACTTTGGAAAGCAAAGCAGCATCCATATGGAGCGTTCAATGTGCAAAGCAATTAATATGAGTTGATGTACTTGGTACTTTGACACATTAACTCGCATCCAGCAACAGTGGAGTAGGAAAAGAAGTAACAATGCTCTTTCATACAACACGAAATTACCCCAAATCGAGGAAAAAAACTATTTTTGTGGCATGATTTTTACCTCTGATAATGTTGGATACGCCACCAATGAGTGTTCCCATTAGGTGCCGACACGTCAAACATTTCAACATTGCTGTAGAAATTACGACATGTAATTTGGTCTGAGCAAATTGTTTGAAGTTGTTTGCTAAAAAGAAAAATTTTACGTGAAAAGACGGACATTATTTCTGGAAAGCAAAAGAGCATCCATTCCAAGCTTTCATTGTGCCGAACAATTAGCATAGGTTCTTCGCCTTGGTTTTTTGACACCTTAACACGCAGCCAGCTTCAGGAAAAGAGGAAAAAAGTAACAATGCTGCTTCATTCAACACGAAATTACCCCAAATCGAGGAAAAAACGATTTCTGTGATTTGACTTTCAGCTCTATACTTGTTAGAAACGTCTTCAAAGAGTGTTCCCACTAGGTATAGACACATAAAACACTTGACCCTTGCGGTAGAAATTAAGACATGTAATTTGGTCTGAGCAAGTTGTTTGAAATTATTTGCTAAAAAGAAAAATTTTACGTGAAAAGACGAACATTAACTTTGGAAAGCAAAGCAGTATCCATATGGAGCGTTCAATGTGCAAAGCAATTGTTATGAGTTGATGTACTTGGTACTTTGACTCATTAACACGCATCCAGCAACAGTGAAGTAGGAAAAGAAGTAACAAAGCTCTTTCATACAACACGAAATTACCCCAAATCGAGGAAAAAAATCATTTCTGTGCTTTGATTTTCACCTCTAAACTTGTTAGAAACGTCTTCAAAGAGTGTTCCCAGTAGGCAAGACACAAAAAACACTTGACCCTTAATGTAGAAATTAAGACATGTAATTTGGTCTGAGCAAATTGTTTGAAATTATTTGCTAAAAAGAAAAATTTTACGTGAAAAGACGAACATTAACTTTGGAAAGCAAAGCAGCATCCATATGGAGAGTTCAATGTGCAAAGCAATTGTTATGAGTTGATGTACTTGGTACTTTGACACATTAACACGCATCCAGCAACAGTGAAATAGGAAAAGAAGTAACAAAGCTCTTTCATACAACACGAAATTACCCCAAATCGAGGAAAAAATCATTTCTGTGTTTTGATTTTCACCTCTAAACTTGTTAGAAACGTCTTCAAAGACTGTTCCCACTAGGAACAGACACATAAAACACTTGACCCTTGCTGTTGAAATTAAGACATGTAATTTGGTCTGAGCAAATTGTTTGAAATTATTTGCTAAAAAGAAAAATTTTACGTGAAAAGACAAACATTAACTTTGGAAAGCAAAGCAGCATCCATATGGAGCGTTCAATCTGCAAAGCAATTGTTATGAGTTGATGAACTTGGTACTTTGACACATTAACACGCATCCAGCAACAGTGAAGTAGGAAAAGAAGTAACAAAGCTCTTTCATACAACACAAAATTACCCAAAATCGAGGAAAAAAATCATTTCTGTGTTTTGATTTTCACCTCTAAACTTGTTAGAAACGTCTTCAAAGAGTGTTCCCACTAGGCACAGACACATAAAACACTTGACCCTTGCTGTACAAATTAAGACATGTAATTTGGTCTGAGCAAATTGTTTGAAATTATTTGCTAAAAAGAAAAATTTTACGTGAAAAGACGAACATTAACTTTGGAAAGCAAAGCAGCATCCATATGGAGCGTTCAATCTGCAAAGAAATTGTTATGAGTTGATGTACTTGGTACTTTGACACATTAACACGCATCCAGCAACAGTGAAGTAGGAAAAGAAGGAGTGTTTTTAATTTTATTTCTGTTTCTATGGTAAAATGCAGATGTCGAGCTTCAAGTGAGTTTTGGAGACAGTCCTTTATTTCTTTATCGGTGCAATCCTGTTCAGCTATGGATACAAGACTCGACACAGTTTTGAAGGACCTGACATACACATAAAGATCAGAGTTTGATGAAATAAATTCCTCTATACGTCCAATTTTAGTGGTAGAACCAGCTTTTGTTTTAGCAGTATATGTAGAAAAATGGGCGCATCCGGTTCCTTTGCAGCTACTTTTGTGAGCAAAAAACTTTCTTTTGCTCAGAGTTATCTTCAAATAACTTTGAAACGGCTCTGACGGCTGCAAATGGGCAGGCAATCCGGTTTCAACAATTTTATTTGAAAGCCTAACTTCGTTGCTGTAATTACTTTTTGTCTTTGCTCTACGTTGAATTTGCGTAGGTATCTTTTCACAACGAGGTCAGGTGTTGCTTGAGAACTGACTGTTTGCGAGACCGTACGCGTTAATTCGTATTTGGCGCTTCCAATTCCCATTGCCGAAATTGCAGCCAATGGACCTTTTGATTGAACTTGGTCTGCCAAATGACGAAGCGAGTGCATGTTATAAACTTCAGCCGAGTCAGTAAAAAACGACGTCACTTTTTTCTGATAAACTTCAATAAAGGAACGCGCTTCGCGAATTACGTTTGTAGCCGAAAATTCGGCGAGCATTCTTATTGCCAGCGATAACAAACAGAAATGGGCAAATAAATTTTCATGAATTACACCGTGTAGTGCTGATAGCCCATAAAACGTGAAATTTCTCAACCCAGACGCCTTCCAGTACTTAATCAAGTCGAGAGATCGGAACTTCCTTCCAAACCCACTTGGGAAAATGATTGATTTTAACCGATTCGAAACAACTTCTGAATTCCTTTTGCTCAATCTTTTCTGGTGAAGGTTGAACAGAAAAGTTTTAACGACACCGAGCAAAACTTGGTGCATATAATCGACGATAGCAGCATTCGGCAATTCTAAAGTGTCTTCGAGGACAGATGGCCCTAAACACATAGACCAAAAAATTGAACAATCAATTTCTTATCAACTCTATTGAAAGATCGAAAGTCAACAAAAGAATTTACCTCTAAGTCCTCTGAACGGCGCCAGAGCATGCCCATTCGCAAGAGTTTTCAAAATTTGTCGTCGGCTTGATGTGGTTCGCTTTGCTGCGGAGCAACTGTAAGGATAAATCCAAACTTGTTTAGTTGATGCTCTGCGACCCATGGCAAAACAATTTGGAAAGCCGTACCTTCCGTTAAATTGAGTCTGGTTAATTACGGACGCTTTTGCGACCGCATCAAAAACGGCAAAAGGGCATTTTACTCTCACCTAAACATAAAAGTCAATCCAATTTGATGAAAAAGGACAAAAAGATAAAGCAAAAGAAGACTACCTGGATGTTTCTCTGATTGAAGGCCAATTCAAATCCTTCTTCAATCAGTTGCTTCATTTGATTTTTCAGACAATGCAGGAAAACATCCCAATATGGCTTTCCAACTCCTCCGAACAAGGCCGCCAGTATATGGTTTTTATATTGCGATCGAATCGAACATGGTAAATTCGCAACTTGAAACCAAACAGGGTAGAGTTGGTTTTTACATGATCTACTGGGCGAAATTCCGTCGGTGTTAATGATCAAATAAATTGTTTTAACGGAATCGTTAGATACAGAAGGCAGCTTCAAAACTTTCTCAGGAATCCAGTTTTTACTTTGATCCAAAATATGGAGATTCTCTTCGATCACTTTTGATAGCAGTGGTTTGATATTCAAAGTCAGGCAGACTCCAATAGAGCAAACTGTTTTTGATACTGAGTTCAATAAATTTGATTGATACGTTTGTATCGAGTTGAAACTCGGCAAGTTATTTGATGCTGGCATACATTGAGCGACTAGACAGTGTACAGATTTCAGCGCTCGATCAGAAAGAGAGTGCTGAGTGGCTATCTGCAGTAATTGAGAACGATAATCATTCAATGAAAGGCAAGGAATTTTCAAATAACTTTTCCTCTTCGTAGCCCTCATCTTGTGTAGATGAGCCTGAACTTGAATCCGGAGACTCATGCAAAGTAGGGGCGTCATCATCAGAGTCGGAAGAACAGATTTGATCCCAGATCAGGACATCTTTTTGCGGCGTTGAATGCACGGGGGCCAAAAACTCAGAATCAGGTAATTCACTCATAGAACAGTCATCGTTACTTTTCTGAGTCTCCGAGTCTGAAGAATGCGCACTGGTGGCGCTAGAAACCTCCGGTAGAGCAAATACTTCAATCTTTCTTCTTCTTCTGTAGGGTATAAAAGTTGGCTTTGTCACCCTTTTTTTTCTTCTATTATTTTCTAGTTGCGATTTGAAAGGAATTTGTGGACTTTCTGAGTTCAATTCAGTTCGCTCTGTCCCAGGGATCGGTGGGGAAATCTCACTTTCACTGCTTCCGTTATCAGCATCTTGTTCTTCAGCTGGTGGCTCAATATTATTATTTTCAATCTCCTCAACTCTTTCCTCATGAGAAGCATCACTATTACAATCATTCTCAGCAAACACTTTGCCGGATCAAGTTCGCGTAGCAAAAACGTATGGATCCGCGCCATGATATTCCACGTGAGGGCATTGGCAGTTTATTCGATTTGGCCCGAAATAACCTCCACTGTACAGAACTGTTATTTCCTGCCCCGGTAAGGTAGACTTTTCGCCCACTTTGATGTACAGTAAACTTTCCTTTTGTTGTGGATCATAGAATGAGTTGTTCCTGCATGAAGAATTGATAAATGATGCAGGCCCGAGCATAAGGAGTTTCTCAGCACTCGACAAATCAAAAATTGAGAAATCATTTTCTCCATCCTTTATGTCCGCGACGCTTATTGGTGCCAGAAAACCGAACAGAAAAGGTATTCGGCAACCTGCGGGAAGTAAATTTTTTGCAAAAACACCGTAGCTGACGAAGCCACCGTCTCTTGAATAATAACCCCACAGCGGTTTAATATCCACAATATTTTTCAGCATTTCGTACGATTTCTCGGCTTTTTGATACAGCTCACTTTTTTCCAATTCGGACCTCGTAGGCATGCCAGGTGTTACTTCAACTGCAATCTTATGACTATTGTTTTTCTCTGAGTCAAAAAATCTTCTAGTGAGCAGGCCATCAATTCTCGCCAAATCTTTCCAATTAACATTCATTCTATCGAAAATAAAACGCACTTTAAATGAGAAATTTTATTTTCATTAAACACTGAGCAAAAACGCTAAAGAAACCTCAATTCTCTGAAAAAAAAACGATAAACGTTTTTACGTTACTGTAAAGTAAATAATTCTTGAGAGTATTAAAATGAATAGCTTCATCCGAAAGTAAAAAACAAACAATGAACAAAAAGAGTTTCAGGTTAAAGAAAAAAGACTGCATAGAATATAAAACAGAGAAAAATCTGGATACCAAATAGATTAACATAGAGATCAAATATATTTCATCTGGTTATTATTGGAAAGGAGAAAATAATTAAGAAAACTGACTCAAAATAACAAACAATAATATTTTTTGGACACCAACATACAAGAAGCAACATTAACATCATAGATGTTTCGAAGAAAGCGGCCAATCTTTAATTTTCCAAGCTTCACTCATTGTTTTCCAATAGCGCAGGAACATTGACTTTTTGTGGCTTCCGCAAGTCCAGTCCTTTTTGATTAATGCTACTCTTAGCATGCTCCCATTGAATTGGATACCTCTGCTCTAGTGCCCGTCGAATTGCATCTACCTTTCTATCAGAGAGCCTCGATCTTGTCTTTTCATCGGATTTCGAAGGGTCAATCATTCCCTCTTTGAGCTCCGTTACGGTGAATAGCGCACATGCCATTCGGATTCCATAAACTCCAGGGCGATTTCCCTCAATTGAGGACAGATTCACGTCATCAAACCAGATGTCCTCTGTCGATGTCTGTTGCGTTGGAGCAGCAGCACTGTTCGAAGCAGAACTGTCAGTGGAGAACGTGAGCCGCTAAAGGAACTGTCTCTGTCGTCTCATCTCTCTGCGTGACTGGTCCAGGCTGTCTTTCACGCTTCTCATAACCCCACACAGACTTCCAATCAAACTCTCAGAGAGAACAGAATCAACCGAATTTTTTCGTATCTCTTTCTTTTTCTCCAAGTTATCAATTAATTTTGGATTATTACTACAAGCTGCGTTTTCGTCAGAGAATGACACTTGCAGCTTTTTAGCGGGAGGCTCGTAGTTTTCTTTTTCGGAATCTGAATCGGAGCTCATTTCCTGGGTTTTTTCTCCCGACAACACTGAAGTCATTTCACCCATTGACACACTTTTTCTACCAGCGTTGCCCTTTTTTTAATCATCATTTTCGGTCGCGCTTTCAGCTCCACTCGATTCGCTTTCCAAGAAAGCTAAAAGTTTTTTAGCCTTGCTGGGTTTTTCAGCTCTCTGAGCCTGATTGTCGTTAGATGTACCCTTTGTACGAACATTTTTCTTCCCACCTTGGCTGACTTTTGAGGCAGAGGAGTGGCAACTTTCCGAAATGTCCAAAAAATCCAAATGATTTACGGAAACATCGGGGTTGCTCTCATCCAGCTTCCGCACTAGATTATCTCGCTTCTTGGCCACTTTTTCATACGATCCCTTGCAAAGCATTAAGCCTTCGAAACGATTTCCTTTATGATACAACCAAATTGCCTGTCCCTCTATCAGCTCCAATTTTTCTTTTCTTGACAATTTATCACCCCAGTCCGGATGGTCCAACGGAAGAATGTCATACCTTTTGTCCTGTTGATAAAAGACTAGGAAATGAGTATTTTTCTGATCTTGCGTGTAGACAACACCACGGTCTCTCGGTGATCTATTTGAGGCAGGCATTAGATTCTCTGAAATTTGTTAAAACTTAAGACATTTAAGCACAAGTGAAATCAATTTGAAACAACCCTCATTTCAATATTAAAAAGATTACAGGGACTCCGTTTAATGAGTGAGTTAAAGAGTGAACATTTTGAAACATCCAGTAAAGCAAGCAAATCGGCGTATACAATCATAAGGTTTCAATTAAGATTCAGCTTTTCTTCAACTCTAAACGATTGTTTTTCAATTGTGTCAGTTTTCCTTCAACTTTCAGATTTTGCTGCTTGCTCTCCCTCGTTTTTGGCGCTTCGCCTCGCGGCCTAGGCGACTAATAGCTTCCTTTGCCTCCGGCCAACAATTGCGCTTGAACCGATCCAGAACAGCTTTCTTGATAAGTGCGGTTTTTGTGACGTCAAGAGATGTCCTATACCCCTCACCAGAACGAGACGGATCGCACATCTGTGTTAACAACTCGGTTTGCGTAAACAACTCTTTCGCTAAATTAACCCCATACTTGGAAGGCTTCGAACCAGGTATCTTTCTTAGATTCAATTCGCCGTACATCAAGCTAGCCGTTTCGTCCGTCTCAATCTCAGAAGTGGCCGGTATCGCTTTTAAAACTCTGAGTTCTAACTTTCTTCTTAGCTTTTGACACTCCTCTATCTCTTTATCAAACTTCTCTACACTTTCGTTAAGCTCAGAAATAATTTTTTGCAGTTCTTCGCTATTACAAGGTTCTTCGTCACCAAAAATTTGTGGAGAAGAAACAACGCCACTCATTCTGCTCTAAAAAAACTTTCATTGACAACCATCGTTCAAAACTCAACCAACAGTCTTAAGGAAAAAGCAAATGGGGAACACAAAGAAGTTAATTTATATCAGAAAATAGAGAAATCACATCCATAGACAGATACACAAGCTACTGGTAGAGCCCCATCAGTAATTTTACTCTTCAATTATAAATCAAACAACTGATTTTTACCAAAGCAATCTTTGCAACTGATTTCAGCAAAACAACTTTTATAAGACCAGATCATGCATTTTTCACAGAGAAACAAATCTTTTTGGAAAAGGCTGCTACCGCAGTTGCATTCAAAAGCTGGGCACATCGGCGCTGCAATAATTGTTCGTTTTCGGAAGTCAAGCTTAAGTTGATGTCGTTCACGAAAAGAATAAAGCCAATCCCAGCTGGTCTTTTTCGCGCTCTTCCATGTTTCAGGCACCACACTGTCAGTGCTTTTCAACATTTCGAACACACGCTCCCTGACATTAGTCCAAGTGCGTATATGACCTGCCTCCGCTAACTTCTTGAGTACTCTTGATATCTTTTTCTCAGAATCGTCAGAGATTAACTTGTTCGATTTCTTCGCCTCTCTCTTCAAATGATCACGGATAGTTTGCTCGGGAATGCCATACCTGTCCCGTACTGTTGACACTTGATAACCATCTTCTCGTATCAGTAGTATGGCCAACTCCAAATCCTTCTTATCGTACGATTCCGTTTTGACTCTTATATAATTGCGTGGCATAGCTTCAGTGAAACAAACTTCAGGTATAAAACATCCATATAGAAACTAAATAGGAAGTTTGTTCTTTAAAACTGCAAAAAAACAATAACTATCTGATAAAAATGATAAACGGAAAATGATAAAAATCCTTAACTAAACCCAACAAATGCGTAAAAAATACCCTTAAAAACCTCATCTTGAAAACTTTATTAAGAACGGATGAATTTTTATGATGAATAAGTCAACGAATGTTCTAGAAGAAAAGCGCAAAAATGATCATGCGAAAAATTTGCATAAAAAAGACCAACACGTTAACAATAATTGCTATGAAATTCGTTCAAGAGCAATTAAACGTGCTCTAAGAGAACGGAATTAATGTCCACCGGGCTTTAGCTGTTTATTCCTTTCTTATGGACGTACGATTATGATATAGTTAGCATGATTGAGGTGCTATACGATATATGACCACTAAGCTGGGGGGAGATCAATAATGGGAAACGCCCGTAAAACCAAACAGTCCGACGAAAAGACAGCGAACAAGAAAACGAATCACATGACAACCATCCAGACTAAAATTGCTACAAGCTTCGTTTGAGAGCACATAAACAGGGTGGAAGCAGTTGACCAATTTTGAAACCACTTTATCAGAATTACAACCGCATTGACTTCGAATAACTTTTTGACCAAAAAATGAGAACAAAGCTTTCTAAAAAAAAGAAGCATTAAGCGTTTTGAAAAATGTTTTCAAGTCCATCCACTTACAGGATGTTTCATGACAGAAAATTTACTTGACTAGCACTGAAAGCTCATTTTAGGAGCCCTAAACAGAAGAAAAATCCTATTTCCATTTTTAGTAACGAAAAATAGAGAGTGTTGTCCAAATAAAGAATGCTTCTTTCGAGAAAACGAAAGAAACGGCTAAAATAGAGTGAAATTTTCAAATTTTCAAAATTACCCGCAATAAAAATTTGATGCTTGCACTCTACGCATATCCAGCCTTGAAAAACAGGGTTACAAGCGCATTGACTTCAAATAATTTTTTGACCGAAAAATGAGAACAAAACTTTCTAAAAAAAAGAAGCATTAATCGTTTTGAAAAATGTTTTCAAGTCCATCCACTTACAGGATGTTTCATGAAAAAAAATTCACTTGACTAACATTGAAAGCTCATTTTAGGAACCCTAAACAGAAGAAAAATCTTATTTCCATTTTTAGTAACGAAAAATAGAGAGTTTTGTCCAAATAAAGAATGCTTCTTTCGAGAAAACGAAAGAAACTGCTAAAATAGAGTGAAATTTTCAAAATTACCCGCAATAAAATTTTGATGCATGCAATCTACGCGTATCTAGCCTAGAAAAACAGGGTTCCAAGCGCATTGACTTCAAATAACTTTTTGACCGAAAAATGAGAACAAAATTTTCTAAAAAAAAAGAAGCATTAAGCGTTTTGAAAAATGTTTTCAAGTCTATCCACTTACAGGATGTTTCATGAACAAAAATTCACTTCACTAGCACTGAAAGTTCATTTTAGGAGCCCTAAACAGAAGAAAAATCCTATTTCCGTTTTTAGTAACGAAAAATAGAGAGTTTTGTCCAAATAAAGAATGCTTCTTTCGAGAAAACGAAAGAAACGGCTAAAATAAAGTAAAATTTTCAAAATTAGCCACAATAAAAATTTGATGAGCGCATTCTACGCGTGTCCAGCCTGGAAAAACAGGGTTACAAGCGCATTGACTTCAAATAACTTTTTGACTGAAAAATGAGAACAAAGCTTTCTAAAAAAAAGAAGCCTTAAGCGTTTTGAAAAATGTTTTCAAGTCCATCCACTTACAGGATGTTTCAGGAAAGAAAATTCACTCTACTAGTATTTAAAGCTTGATTTAGGAGCCCTAAACAGAAGAAAAATCCTATGTTCATTTTTAGTAACGAAAAATAGAGAGTTTTCTCCAAATAAAGAATGCTTCTTTCGAGAAAACGAAAGAAACGGCTAAAATAAAGTGAAATTTTCAAAATTAGCCGCAATAATAATTTGATGCGCGCATTCTACGCGTGTCCAGTCTAGAAAAACAGGGTTAAAAGGGCATTGACTTCAAATAACATTTTGACCGAAAAATGATAACAAAGCTTTCTAAAAAAAGAAGCATTAAGCGTTTTGAAAAATGTTTTCAAGTCCATCCACTTACAGGATGTTTCATGAACAAAAATTCACTTCACTAGCACTGAAAGTTTATTTTAGGAGCCCTAAACAGAAGAAAAATCCTATTTCCGTTTTTAGTAACGAAAAATAGAGAGTTTTGTCCAAATAAAGAATGCTTCTTTCGAGAAAACGAAAGAAACGGCTAAAATAATGTAAAATTTTCAAAATTAGCCGCAATAAAAATTTTATGCGCGCATTCTACGCGTATCTAGCCTAGAAAAACAGGGTTCCAAGCGCATTGACTTCAAATAACTTTTTGACCGAAAAATGAGAACAAAATTTTCTAAAAAAAAAGAAGCCTTAAGCGTTTTGAAAAATGTTTTCAAGTCCATCCACTTACAGGATGTTTCAGGAAAAAAAATTCACTCTACTAGCATTTAAAGCTTGATTTAGGAGCCCTAAACAGAAGAAAAATCCTATGTTCATTTTTAGTAACGAAAAATAGAGATTTTTCTCCAAATAAAGAATGCTTCTTTCGAGAAAACGAAAGAAACGGCTAAAATAAAGTGAAATTTTCAAAATTAGCCGCAATAAAAATTTGATGCGCGCATTCTACGCGTGTCCAGTCTAGAAAAACAGGGTTAAAAGCGCTTTGACTTCAAATAACATTTTGACCGAAAAATGAGAACAAAGCTTTCTAAAAAAAGAAGCATTAAGCGTTTTGAAAAATGTTTTCTACGCGTGTCCAGTCTAGAAAAACAGGGTTAAAAGCGCATTGACTTCAAATAACATTTTGACCGAAAAATGAGAACAAAGCTTTCTAAAAAAAAGAAGCATTAAGCGTTTTGAAAAATGTTTTCAAGTCCATCCACTTACAGGATGTTTCATGAAAGAAAATTCACTTGACTAACACAGAAAGCTCATTTTAGGAGCCCTAAACAGAAGAAAAATCCTATTTTCATTTTTAGTAACGAAAAATAGAGAGTTTTGTCCAAATAAAGAATGCTTCTTTCGAGAAAACGAAAGAAACTGCTAAAATAAAGTAAAATTTTCAAAATTAGCCGCAATAAAAATTTGATGCGCGCATTCTACGCGTGTCCAGCCTAGAAAAACAGGGTTACAAGCGCATTGACTTCATATAGCTTTTTGACCGAAAAATGAGAACAAAGCTTACTAAAAAAAAAGAAGCATTAAGCGTTTTGAAAAATGTTTTCAAGTCCATCCACTTACAGGATGTTTCATGACAGAAAATTCACTTGACTAACACAGAAAGCTCATTTTAGGAGCCCTAAACAGAAGAAAAATCCTATTTCCATTTTTAGTAACGAAAAATAGAGAGTTTTGTCCAAATAAAGAATGCTTCTTTCGAGAAAACGAAAGAAACTGCTAAAATAGAGTGAAATTTTCAAAATTAGCCGCAATAAAAATTTGATGCGCGCATTCTACGCGTGTCCAGCCTAGAAAAACAGGGTTAAAAGCGCATTGACTTCATATAGCTTTTTGACCGAAAAATGAGAACAAAGCTTACTAAAAAAAAAGAAGCATTAAGCGTTTTGAAAAATGTTTTCAAGTCCATCCACTTACAGGATGTTTCATGACAGAAAATTCACTTTACTAGCACTGAAAGCCTATTTTAGGAGCCCTAAACAGAAGAAAAATCCTATTTCCGTTTTTAGTAACGAAAAATAGAGAGTTTTGTCCAAAAAAATGCTTCTTTCGAGAAAACGAAAGAAACGGCTAAAATAGAGTGAAATTTTCAAAATTAATCGCAATAAAAATTTGATGCGTGCATTCTACGCGTATCCAGCCTAGAAAATCAGGGTTACAAGCGCATTGACTTCATATAGCTTTTTGACCGAAAAATGAGAACAAAGCTTACTAAAAAAAAAGAAGCATTAAGCGTTTTGAAAAATGTTTTCAAGTCCATCCACTTACAGGATGTTTCATGACAGAAAATTCACTTGACTAGCACTGAAAGCCTATTTTAGGAGCCCTAAACAGAAGAAAAATCCTATTTCCGTTTTTTGTAACGAAAAATAGAGAGTTTTGTCCAAAAAAAAATGCTTCTTTCGAGAAAACGAAAGAAACGGCTAAAATAGAGTGAAATTTTCAAAGTTACTCGCAATAAAAATTTGTTGCGTGCATTCTACGCGTATCCAGCCTGGAAAATCAGGGTTACAAGCGCATTGACTTCATATAGCTTTTTGACCGAAAAATGAGAACAAAGCTTACTAAAAAAAAGAAGCTTTAAGCGTTTTGAAAAATGTTTTCAAGTCAGGATGTTTCATGACAGAAAATTCACTTGACTAACACTGAAAGCCTATTTTAGGAGCCCTGAACAGAAAAAAAATGCTATTTCCGTTTTTAGTAACGAAAAATAGAGAGTTTTGTCCAAAAAAAATGCTTCTTTCGAGAAAACGAAAGAAACGGCTAAAATAGAGTGAAATTTTCAAAATTACCCGCAATAAAAATTTGATAAGTGCATTCTACGCGTATCCAGCCTAGAAAAACAGGGTTACAATCGCATTGACTTCAAATAACTTTTTGACCAAAAATGAGAACAAAACTTTCTAAAAAAAAAGAGGCATTAAGAGTTTTCAAAAAAAAGTGTTCAAGTCGGGCCATTTACGGAATGCTTGAAGCCAAAATGACCACCTGGCTAGCAATATGAACTCAATTCAGGAACTTTAAATAGAAGAAATTGCGAGACAAAAGATCAAACTAAGTAATATTTACAAATAACTTTACAAAGGCTTGATTCTCTTATCAAATTTCAGATCTTTGTCAAAGTTAGTTGGTATTTTCTTCAGGATCTTGTGTTTATTGGGTTTTAGTGATGATGAAAGGGGGGCCTCCTGACAAGTGCCAAACTCCCCAACAACGATTCCTTTTTGGGGGTGTTCCAACATTTCATTATATGTTTCACGGCAGTCCGTGGGATTATGGAAGTTGAGCCAGCCCTTCAATTTTCCCTCATTTTCTGCTTTTTTTCGTGAGTTTAAGAAACAGACCTTCACAACTTTTGGGTAAAGTTCCCTCAGCTCCAGCTTTGCGGCTCCCATTGTACCTTTAATCGTCCGCGTGAACTCCGAAAACTGGAATGAGATTGGTGCATGAAAGGCGTTTTCGAAGCCACGCTTTCTCGACTTCTCTTGATTAGGATTGTTTTCCTATAAAAAAATGATGCGTGCAATCAACTCGTATCCAGCCTACAAAATCAGGGTTACAAGCCCATCGACTTCAAACTATTCCTCGAACCAAAAAATGAGAACGAAACTTTCTAAAAAAAAGAAGCATTAAGCGTTTTGAAAAATGTTTTCAGGTCCAGCCACATACGAGATGCTTCATGGCAAAAACTTCACTTAACTAGCACTGTAAGCTTATTTTAGGAGCCCTAAACAGAAGAAAAATCCCATTTCTCTTTATAGTATTGAAAAATAGAGAGTTTTGTCGAAATAAAGAATGCTTCTTTCGAGAAAACGAAAGAAAAGGCTAAAATAGAGTAAAATTTTCAAAATTAGCCGCAAGAAAAAATTGATGCCTGCATTCTACGCGTATTTAGCCTACAAAATTAGGGTTACAAGCCCATCGACTTCAAAACGTTTTTTGAACCAAAAAATGAGATCGAAACTTTCTAAAAAAAAGAAGCATTAAGCGTTTTGAAAAAAGTTTTCAAGTCCAGCCAATAAGAGATTCTTCATGGCCAAAACTTCACTTAACTAGCACTGTAAGCTTATTTTAGGAGCCCTAAACAGAAGAAAATTCCTATTTCTCTTTATAGTATTGAAAAATAGAGAGTTTTGTCGAAATAAAGAATGCTTCTTTCGAGAAAACGAAAGAAAAGGCTAAAATAGAGTAAAATTTTCAAAATTAGCCGCAAGAAAAAATTGATGCGTATATTCTACGCGTATTTAGCCTACCAAAATTAGGGTTACAAGCCCATCGACTTCAAACTTTTTTTTGAACCAAAAATTGAGAACGAAACTTTCTAAAAAAAAGAGAAGCATTAAGCGTTTTGAAAAAAGTTTTCAAGTCCAGCCAATCGGAGATTCTTCGTGGCAAAAACTTCACTTAACTAGCACTGCAAGCTTATTTTAGGAGCCCTAAACAGAAGAAAATTCATATTTCTCTTTATAGTATTGAAAAATAGAGAGTTTTGTCCAAATAAAGAATGCTTCTTTCGAGAAAACGAAAGAAAAGGCTAAAATAGAGTAAAATAGAGCAAATCCAACTTTTCTGCCAAAACACTTATTCTGACCAAATCTTTTGCAGATTCAGAACTGGCTGGACTAGTATGATTGCGGTTTGAGACAAAAAGCGAGAAAAAGCAAACATTAACGAAAACATTGAGACTTCAAATTTTAGCGTCTTATACGGCAAATTGTAATTTCCAACATAAATCCAACTTTTCTGCCAAAACACTTATTCTGACCAATTCTTTTGCAGATTCAGAACTGGTTTGACTAGTATGATTGCGTTTTGCGCCAAAAAGCGAGAAAAAGCGAACATTAACTGAAACATTGAGACTTTAAATTTTATCGTCTTATACAGCAAATTGTAATTTCCAACATAAATCCAACTTTTCTGCCAAAACACTTATTCTGACCAAATATTTTGCAGATTCAGAATTGGTTAGACCAGTATGTTTGCGTTTTGTGCCAAAACTCGAGAAAAAGCAAAAATTAACGAAAACATTGAGACTTTAAATTTTAGCGTCTTATACGGCAAATTGCAACTTCCACCACAAATCCAACTTTTCTTCCAAAACACTTATTCTGACCAAATATTTTGCATATTCAGAATTGGTTAGACCAGTATGTTTGCGTTTTGTGCCAAAACTCGAGAAAAAGCAAAAATTAACGAAAACATTGAGACTTTAAATTTTTAGCGGCTTGTACGGCAAAATGAAATTTCCACCACAAATCCAACTTTTCTTCCAAAACACTTATTCTGGCAAATTCTTTTGCAGATTCAAATTTGGTTGGACTAATTTGTTTGCGTTTTGTACCAGAAAACGACAAAAATCCAACATTAACGAACACAATGAAAAAATACTAAAAAAATAGAAGACTTTTGATGAAGACTTTTTTCATGATAGAGAATATTCAATTTTTCCGGCAAGTTTAAATTTTTGACCAAATCTAGGCTCCAATTAGAATAGAAACATGTGGTACAAACTAGCAAACTTACAAAAAAGCAGACATATGTCATATCACCACCTCGAGAAATAGAAGACTTTTCGAGAAGACCATTTTTTATAACTATTATAGAGAAATTTCATTAAGCGTTTTGAAAAATGTTTTCAAGTCCAGCCACTTAAAAGATGCTTCATGACAAAAAGTTCGCTTGACTAGCACTGTAAGCTTATTTTAGGAGCTCTAAATAGAAGAAAAATCCTATTTCCGTTTTTAGTAACGAAAAATAGAGAGCTTTGTCCAAAAAAAAAGAATGCTTCTTTCGAGAAGACGAAAGAAACGGCTAAAATAGAGTGAAATTTTCAAAATTACCCGGAATAAAAATTTGATGCATGCATTCTACGCGTATCCAGCCTAGAAAGTCAGGGTTATAAGCGCATTGACTTCATATAACTTTTGACCGAAAAATGAGAACAAGACTTATTAAAAAAAAAGAAGCATTAATCGTTTTGAAAAATGTTTTCAAGTCCAGCCACATACGAGATGCTTCATGGCAAAAACTTCACTTAACTAGCACTGTAAGTTTATTTTAGGAGCCCTAAACAGAAGAAAATTCCTATTTCTCTTTATAGTATTGAAAAATAGAGAGTTTTGTCGAAATAAAGAATGCTTCTTTCGAGAAAACGAAAGAAAAGACTAAAATAGAGTAAAATTTTCAAAATTAGCCGCAAGAAAAAATTGATGCCTGCATTCTACGCGTATTTAGCCTACAAAATTAGGGTTACAAGCCCATCGACTTCAAAATGTTTTTTGAACCAAGAAATGAGATCGAAACTTTCTAAAAAAAATGAAGCATTAAGCGTTTTGAAAAAAGTTTTCAAGTCCAGCCAATAAGAGATTCTTCATGGCAAAAACTTCACTTAACTAGCACTGTAAGCTTATTTTAGGAGCCCTAAACAGAAGAAAATTCCTCTTTCTCTTTATAGTATTGAAAAATAGAGAGTTTTGTCGAAATAAAGAATGCTTCTTTCGAGAAAACGGAAGAAAAGGCTAAAATAGAGTAAAATTTTCAAAATTAGCCGCAAGAAAAAATTGATGCGTGCATTCTACGCGTATTTAGCCTACCAAAATTAGGGTTACAAGCCCATCGACTTCAAACTGTTTTTTGAACCAAAAAATGAGAACGAAACTTTCTAAAAAAAAGAAGCATTAAGCGTTTGAAAAAAGTTTTCAAGTCTAGCCAATAAGAGATTCTTCATGGCCAAAACTTCACTTAACTAGCACTGTAAGCTTATTTTAGGAGCCCTAAACAGAAGAAAATTCCTATTTCTCTTTATAGTATTGAAAAATAGAGAGTTTTGTCGAAATAAAGAATGCTTCTTTCGAGAAAACGAAAGAAAAGGCTAAAATAGAGTAAAATTTTCAAAATTAGCCGCAAGAAAAAATTGATGCGTGCATTCTACGCGTATTTAGCCTACCAAAATTAGGGTTACAAGCCCATCGACTTCAAACTGTTTTTTGAACCAAAAAATGAGAACGAAACTTTCTAAAAAAAAAGAAGCATTAAGCGTTTTGAAAAAAGTTTTCAAGTCCAGCCAATCAGAGATTCACTTAACTTCACTTAACTAGCACTGCAAGCTTATTTTAGGAGTCCTAAACAGAAGAAAATTCATATTTCTCTTTATAGTATTGAAAAATAGAGAGTTTTGTCGAAATAAAGAATGCTTCTTTCGAGAAAACGAAAGAAAAGGCTAAAATAGAGTAAAATTTTCAAAATTAGCCGCAAGAAAAAATTGATGCGTGCATTCTACGCGTATTTAGCCTACCAAAATTAGGGTTACAAGCCCATCGACTTCAAACTGTTTTTTGAACCAAAAAATGAGAACGAAACTTTCTAAAAAAAAAGAAGCATTAAGCGTTTTGAAAAAAGTTTTCAAGTCCAGCCAATCGGAGATTCTTCGTGGCAAAAACTTCACTTAACTAGCACTGCAAGCTTATTTTAGGAGCCCTAAACAGAAGAAAATTCATATTTCTCTTTATAGTATTGAAAAATAGAGAGTTTTGTCCAAATAAAGAATGCTTCTTTCGAGAAAACGAAAGAAAAGGCTAAAATAGAGTAAAATAGAGCAAATCCAACTTTTCTGCCAAAACACTTATTCTGACCAAATCTTTTGCAGATTCAGAACTGGCTGGACTAGTATGATTGCGGTTTGAGACAAAAAGCGAGAAAAAGCAAACATTAACGAAAACATTGAGACTTTAAATTTTATCGTCTTATACAGCAAATTGTAATTTCAAACATAAATCCAACTTTTCTGCCAAAACACTTATTCTGACCAAATCTTTTGCAGATTCAGAATTGGTTAGACCAGTATGTTTGCGTTTTGTGCCAAAACTCGAGAAAAAGCAAAAATTAACGAAAACATTGAGACTTTAAATTTTTAGCGGCTTGTACGGCAAAATGAAATTTCCACCACAAATCCAACTTTTCTTCCAAAACACTTATTCTGGCAAATTCTTTTGCAGATTCAAATTTGGTTGGACTAATTTGTTTGCGTTTTGTACCAGAAAACGACAAAAATCCAACATTAACGAACACAATGAAAAAATACTAAAAAAATAGAAGACTTTTGATGAAGACTTTTTTCATGATAGAGAATATTCAATTTTTCCGGCAAGATTAAATTTTTGACCAAATCTAGGCTCCAATTAGAATAGAAACATGTGGTACAAACTAGCAAACTTACAAAAAAGCAGACATATGTCATATCACCACCTCGAGAAATAGAAGACTTTTCGAGAAGACCATTTTTTATAACTATTATAGAGAAATTTCATTAAGCGTTTTGAAAAATGTTTTCAAGTCCAGCCACTTAAAAGATGCTTCATGACAAAAAGTTCGCTTGACTAGCACTGTAAGCTTATTTTAGGAGCTCTAAATAGAAGAAAAATCCTATTTCCGTTTTTAGTAACGAAAAATAGAGAGCTTTGTCCAAAAAAAAGAATGCTTCTTTCGAGAAGACGAAAGAAACGGCTAACATAGAGTGAAATTTTCAAAATTACCCGGAATAAAAATTTGATGCATGCATTCTACGCGTATCCAGCCTAGAAAGTCAGGGTTATAAGCGCATTGACTTCATATAACTTTTGACCGAAAAATGAGAACAAGACTTATTAAAAAAAAGAAGCATTAATCGTTTTGAAAAATGTTTTCAAGTCCATCCACTTACAGGATATTTCATGACAGAAAATTCACTTGACCAGCACTGAAGACCTATTTTAGGAGCCCTAAACAGAAGAAAAATCCTATTTCCGTTTTTAGTAACGAAAAATAGAGAGTTTTGTCCAAAAAAAAAGAATGCTTCTTTCGAGAAGACGAAAGAAACGGCTAAAATATAGTGAAATTTTCAAAATTACCCGAAATAAAAATGTGATGCGTGCATTCTACGCGTATCCAGCCTAGAAAATCAGGGTTACAAGCGCATTGACTTCATATAACTTTTTGACCGAAAAATGACAACAAAACTTTCTAAAAAAAAGAAGCATTAAGCGTTTTGAAAAATGTTTTCAAGTCCAGCCACTTAAAATATGCTTCATGACAAAAAGTTGGCTTGACTAGCACTGTAAGCTTATTTTAGGAGCTCTAAGCAGAAGAAAATTCCAATTTCCGTTTTAGGTAACAAAAAATAGAGTTTTGTATGAATAAAGAATGCTTCTTTCCAGATAACGAATAAAAGAGCTAAAACAGATTAAATTTTCAAAAGTGCTCTCAGTAAAAAATTGATGCGTGCATTGATGGACCGGGTGGACCGGGTGGACCGATTATAAACAGCTGCAGGGTGATAGTGGGCTGTAGGGCGTGAGGGGAGTGCGACGAAAAGTCAAATGGGTCAGACGAAACAATGTGTCAGGCCATCGCATAAAATAGACCTGAGGACTAATATAATTGCTACAAACTTTGTTTGAGGGCAATTAAACACGTTTAGTAATCCATAGAACCAAGATTACATGTTATTTGAGGTTTGCATGCTTAAGAAAAAGTCCATTAATGCTACCGAGAAAATGCAGGGGTCTCCCGCGCTATTACTCGGCAGCATTGCTGCGTACATGCATACATGCATTAAAAAACTTCAGAACTGACCTTTTCGACCACCGGGTGATCAATACCGGGTGACCACCGGGTGGTAATATGGCAATCTTTCACTTTTTCGAGGAATTTTATAACTTTGCAGAAAGTTTGACATATTTTTAACAACCTGAAATGAGGTATACATATGAGAAGTACGTCAATTTAAAACAACAAAAACACACACAAGAACGCTCACAAAAGTCTGTGCGCAGCACAGATTGTTCCTAGAGATCCTATGGGGAAAGACAAGGTGCAGTAGGGGGGGAGCTGACCAACCAGCGTCTCAACGGTGCGCACCTTTGAGGCAAAACCGCCTATGGGATGGGATTACTAGGTTATTAGTAGTATATATAAATAAATATGTGGTTCGCATTTATTGAACCACATTACCGGTTGATATAAGTTACAGGACATTATACCAGACATAACACAGCCAATTTTGGAGTGATTGGACCATCTGGAGCCAAGATCTGACCCAAAACGTGGAGAAGAAGTGGTCCTCCAGGGCCAAAATGACATGATCTGCAATGGTCGATATCTCACAAGTGAGAGCAACATATGAAACGTATAATATACTGTTAGAAAGCTCATTTCAAATGCTACTAGAATATTTGAAATGAAATCTTGATTGAACGGCTCAATCGGGAGATATTAAGGAATAAATGTACCGTACCATATGCTTCAGAAGCACAAGTCTTCCCACCCAACCGAACTCATCAAACTCATAACCAAGGAGTTTGGTTATAACAACCAAATTTTGTGATAACCTTTGCCATGTCACAGGGGATCTACCCAGCCATATTTTAACCTTCTACAACATTTTTGAACAAGTTTTTATCGACTCGGCAGGTGGGTCTTCTCTCCAATATGGCCAAAACTGCCTGTCCCTGTACCGGTCAATATTTCCAAACTGGTCCAGAAAACGCTATAGGTAATGAAAATAGGCTGAAAGCTCGGCTCATGACACGTTCAACTATGCAAAAAAATCAAAAATCGGTGCACTTTACGAGGAGATATTCCAAAAATAAGGCGTCGTACCAGGACCCCAAAATGGAAGAAGAAATGAGCTGCAGAGCTAAAATTGACCTTCGAGACTCCAGAAAACACCCTATGATTTGTACAGAGAATTGCTCCCCACTATCTGAGGATTCTAAAACACTATAATATGTACCTTAAATGCACTGTTTTAAGGTACCGAAATTTGGGTGACCCAAAATGTACTAAAATTGGCAGTTTTTGCATAGTTACCCCAAAATAACTTTTTAGCCGAGCCGTTTTCGGGGATAACCAAAACACGCAAGCAAGAAGGGTTCAACACCAACAAAATGTGACCACTCCCGTTTAATTTGGTCCAGTACTTTAGCAGATATTAACAAAATACTGTTCTGTACCCCATTTTTTGGGCTAAAACCGAAGCCCAAGATCTCCGGAACCGACGAAAAACGACGTGGAACAGCGTTTCCGGCGTATTTGTGGGTGTAATTCTGGTCCACTTCCATGTTCTAGATCACGGCAAACCTTCATGTTGAGGTGGGAAAAAATTTCCCACCTCACCATGAAGGTTATGATGTTTTGTGTTTTGATATAAAACAACATCCACAGAAATTTGATAAAATGGTGAAAAAAGAAAAATTGTTGAATTAATGCCATTGTTTGATACAATTAGCTTCAGCAACCTAAATAGTGTCTAGAAAACACAAAACTCACGCCCAAAAACTTGTTCAATTGCAAACAACACCACTTCACTCATTCATTTGGTCAAATGACCTATTTTGACTACCAAATATCAGGTTTCGCTAAAATAAACCTTCAAAATTAGTTAAAAAAGGTACAATCTGTTTATAGTGATACTCCCCATTAACTGAGCAATCTAAAACACTATAATATGTAATCTTGAATCAAAAAAATTCAACATTATGTCACCGCCGAATTGACCGAAATTGGCCGAAAGTCGAGGTTCGGCGCCTACAGAGCAAAACATGACCCACTCAACTCCCTAAAACCAGATGAAAATGTGTATGGGGTTACTCCCAACTACAATACAAATCCAACAAAACAATACATGTAGGAATACTATGGTATTTTGAGGTACGCATATTTGGTGAACACCAATATCACCTGAAATGGTGACTTTTTTTTCAAATTTAGCAATCAATAACTTTTTTACCAGGCCGAATTAGGGTAGTACAATATATGACAAGCCAGACGGTTACAATGCCAATACAATGAGACTATGTTGGTAGAATTTTGCTAAGCACTTGACTACTTATCATTAAAACAACAAATTGTACCTCTATAAATCTAAATCTGCAAGACTTCAAAAAATGGAAGCTACTTGAGGACCGTATGTCGTTACCGCTTCTATATTACTGTAATCCAGTTTTCCAATCTATTTTTTTGGAAGACTACATGGGTGTTATTAGCAAATTGCTGAATTACACCCAACTTTATCAGCTATTTTAAAAGCCCAAAATTAACGAAAAACACGCTTGACGGCGTTTAATGGCACAACTGTCGTGTTTCTGGGGCTAATTCCAGTCTATCTTTGCGTTCCTGGTTGAGTCAAACCTTCATGATGAGGTGGGAAAAAAATTCGCACCTCGCCATGAAGGCTATGATGTTTTGTGTGTTTGACACAAAACAACAGTCTCCGAAATTTGCCGAAATCATGAAAAAAGTAAATTGTTGAATTAACAGCAATCACTGGTATTTTTTGTTTCATGGACTAGAATATTGTATGGAGAACGCAAATAGCACGCAGAAAATCCTCTTCATTTACCAAAACACAACACAATCAATAAAATTTGAAGATAGACATGTTATTCAGGAATCAACCTTAAATAACAGTTCGACTACAAATTTTCAGGACCAACACATTACACTACATGCATCAACAGCTTGCATGCTCTGTGAGGAGCGGTTTAGTTGTTTCTGATCTACCTAGAAAAGAAAACAATCTTCTCCTTGTATATAAAGACGTTTCGGAATGAGAAGTTGTTTTTCAAATAAAAAAAAATCGCTCTTGGACGGGTACATTTTGCTACGATACCCATTGAAAAAGATAGAAACGTGTCAAAAAATTATTATTGAGATTTTCATTAATGAATGGGGAAAAGTTTATTACTTTATCTGAAGCATAGACTTGACAACTCTACTATATCACCTCCATAACGGACAAGATCGTGTAAATTTAGAATTCAGGAATTTAATTATCATTCCTGAAAACTATTGTCCTCATCACAAGTTGAGGAAATGTATAAATTGGAAGCCTGCCAATCAGAAATCTAAGGCATCTAGGTTATTAGGTCAATTTGGGTTTCGTAGGTTACAAACATGTTTGTCAGACTTGAACTCAATCATAATTTTTTTTCAACCTTAAAGCATTTTTTGTTATCGCCAAAAAAATCAAATAAAAACTGTCTTCGCTGAGTTAGGTTGGCACTTATAAGGCACCGTTTTGACGAAAATAAGGGAAAACGAAATCTTGAGAAACCACGCAAAATCTTGTCAAGATCCTGTCAAGATCTTGGAAATGCTGCTGTGGGCTCGAAAAAAAATGTTTTTTTTTTCTAAGTTTTGACTGTTATCCAGGGCAATCGAACCAAAATTTTGTCTTTGTGAGTAATTTTGGGATAAAACTGAAGCATTTGTAAAAAAAAAGTAAAACTTGGAAACCCACGCAAGTTTCTGCTAAGATCCTGGAAACCCTCGTGTGGTTCTTGAAGAATCCAAGATCTTGCGTGGACTTGGAATTGGTATCGTGGAAATCCAAGATCTTGCGTGGACTTGGCGTGGATGTCGTGGGTTCGGTCACTGGGATACCATGGTTGGGAGGTCATAGCGTATCTGACCATTAAATTGGGAGGGGGGGTGGGAGGGTGGCTATAATGTGAAAGACTAAGGAAATCTCACTAAATTTGATTTGGATGATCTCCAGTGTCTATGGAGTATGCTTCGGAAAAATTTGATTAAGCAAGCCTAAAAACAATTAGAGTGTTCTCGGTGAGAAAAAACGACTAAGCAGAATGGCTTTCCTCAAAACGTTAAGAAGTTGGGATCTTTTCCGTTTGTGCTCCCCCAGTACGTTATGCCCCCCCCCCCGTGACAGAGCACGTGTCATTACATAGTAAATCATTATGTAAAAACATTGCACTTGAGTCTGGGGGTTGCAAATAATATGCACCCACTAAGCTGGGGGGGGGCACAAACGCAAAAAATCCAGAAGTTGTTGAAATCAATTGAAATTGGACTTAGGAGTCCCACTTTGCTTGAGGGTTCTGAAACAGAAATCGTTTTCATCTTAGCTCCCAGGAAAATAGTTTGTCACTTAGTTGTGCTTTCCAGCCAATAGACAATTTTTTATTGAAAATATTTTTTGTTTTTCAGTCGGTTCTCATGTTCAAATGTAACTATAGTCTGCCTACGAGTCCCAGTTTTGCGTAAGTTTTTGTGCAAAAAAATTGGTGTAACTTGTCTGGAAAAGAGTTCGTCTCTTATGTGTACTTATTTGCTTATAAGCGATTTTTATTTTCCACTGTTTTGGCTATTTTATGTGTTTTGTTTTGTTTTAGATTGTTCTGTTTCGGAGAAAACGTTTGAGACAGATTTTTACCTTGTGATCTGCTCAATTCTCCTATAGTTACTTTATGTAACTCCAACACTACCGGTCACAAGCCGGAAATGAATAAGGAAGAGGGTTAAAAGAAACAGATCTTACTGGAAAATATCAAAAAATCTCAGCCTTTAAAGTGACTTTGAGACTTTTCCCATACAATGTAAGAGGTTTTTTTTGGGTCTTTGCCATTGTAGCCCCTCAGCTTAGTGGTCAGATAACCGAGAGCCCCCTCACCCAATCATTGTAATTATATCATAAGGGGGTATAATTTTATGGGGGGCTATAATGGCAAGGACCCATATTTTGTTAAAAAAACGATTCTAGTGTTACTTATGATCACACTGTTTTGCAACCATTGTCGAAACTTTCGAACGACATGAGATCCGACTGTAGTGCGACGTTGCCCTCTGATCAGACCCTAGGGCGATCATTGAGGAGACCAAACTGCGACTCAAGCGTATCCCGGACCCTCCAATTTATGGGTCGCACGCACTATCTGGGTTCGCAAAACTAATCCTGTGGGGGATGAAGCTCATATAAAGTTTGGATATTTTCCGTTTGTGCCCCCTTCCCATTATGCTATGACCCCCCCCCCAGTTACAGAGAACGTGCCATTACATAGCAAATCATTATGTAAAAATTTGGGTCTTTCCCATTATAGCCCCCCCCCCCCAGCTTAGTGGTTAGATAAACTATACTCCCCCAATCATGGTAATTATACCATAATACGGTTGAGGCTATAGTTTCATGGGGAGCTATAATGGGAAAGACCCAAAAATTTGGCAACTGCGTCGGGGGGATGCAAGTAATTTGCACCCAATAAGCTGGGGGGGGGGGCACAACCGGAAAAAATCTTAAAGTTTATATGCCCACTGAGATGGGGTGGTAGAATAGATCCCTGAACAGTAGGTCCTCCTATTTTCTTCTGTTCCAAACTCATAAACCGATATGGAAGGTTTATAAATATGATCCATTCCTGTCTCCAACTTTTGTGTCATACTCATTGGTTCTGGGCGTCCCTTCACCTTTAGTTTGATGCCATTTGAGTGAGCAGGCTCCTTCTTGCAGGTTCCTTTTGCTGCTTCATATGCTTTTGGCTTTAATCTATCGTCCCACGTGAGTGGAGTTATACATCCGTTTTCCCGGTGGCCATTTTGAACTCGCAGAAAAGTTTTCGTCATGTCTTCTTCGTCATCGTCATCGGCATGACAGTTTATCATAGCCTAATTGTTGTGATAAACTTATTAAATAGTTTCATATTGGTTATGCTCTAAACAATGACACGACAGTCAAACCCTTGCAAGTGCAGTGTGTGTAAACGGAACATCAAAGACAGGGATAAATCGGCAATATCATGCGAGAAGTGTGAGCTTTGGTTCCATGGTCCATGTGTATCTCTATCAGTTGACGATGTGGACTGGCTTGGAGCAAGGAAAAACTGCAAATGGATTTGTGATACCTGTGATAGTGATCAGCTCTTCCCATCCGAAGCTAAGTTGACAAAGACCTTAGATGAGAATAAAATTGCTGACAAAGTTGCTGTTGCCTTGTCTGCTAAAATCGGTACTGAAATACCAAAAATTATTGGGCTAGCATTGCCTAATCATATCAAGGACAATTTCGAAAAAGTTTTCAACGAGACTTTGCCATCTTTTCGTGATGCTGTTCTAACGAATAAGAAAATTAAGGGGCACAAAACGGCTAATGAGCCAATGCAGTTTCTGATTAACGGTCTGCCCGAAAATGCAAATTTTTATAACAAACTTATGGAGTCTGACACGAAGCTTCTTGACGAGGTTATCACTTTTATGGGTCTAAAATCAGATTGAAATATTGTGCAAGCAAGACGCCTTGGAAAGTTCGAAAACCCTGCTAACAATGAAAGACGCCTTTATAGACCAATTCTGATTACAACAAACAGTCCACATTTCATGGAAAATTGTTTTGCACGCAGCCATTATCTAAAAGATTTTCGCATTCCAGTGTATATCAAAAAGTTCTTGACGCAATCCGATCGAGAATTGGAAAAGAAGATTCTGTCAAAGAGATTTCAGATGATCGGTGAAGGCAAAAGTAAAAAGGATTTTCGAATCAGAAATTTACAACTTTTCTACCAAGGAAACCTGGTGAACTTGAATGAATCGGTAAATTGACTAACAACGAATGCTAATTGTCTACTTGTAAATTGCCAATCTATCAATTGTCTGAAAAACGTTTGAAATTGCTGAAAGTAGTGCAGGTGGAAAAATTTAGCTTAATATTCCTTACAGAAACTTGGCTCGATAACTAGATCACGGATTCTGAAATATTTCCTGGTGGATCACACACTGTTATTTCACGCTTAGACAGAAAAACAGGTGGACCTGGCGGAGTTTTAATAGCAGCATCGTCTGTTATGTCCCATCTAATATTTGATTTGTCAGAAGACAGTTACCCCTTTTCAGCTGCTTGTGCAGTTGTACAAATAGAAAAAGCTGTGTTCTTTATTGTAGTGTACAGACCGCCACCGTCTTCGAAATTCTTCTTTAGCAATCATATTTTGATGGAATCGATTTCATTTTATATCAACAATTTTAATACAATCTGCCTTAAACGTGGTTTGAATTCGAATTTCGAGTTCTATGTTGTAGGTGATTTTAAAATGCCCAAGGTAGCTTGGGCATGTCTCTCCTCGTCTAGTTCTGCAGATAATGTTTCATTGGATTGTTTCACGGACTTAGGTCAAAATCAAATAATTAATGAGGCTACGCACAATAGTGGGAACTCCCTAGATCGCATTTTCACTTCTCTAGAGTCAATTCCATTCCACCTCCCAAAAGAGCCTTTCTCAGATCACTTTCCAATAATTTTTCAAGTTCCACTCATCAATAATTACAGAAGTATACGCATCTCTACTTACTCGAAATCATCTTTCAGTATTCAAGCGTTTAATCAAGAGCTTTTTTCGCTGTACGAACTTCTAACTTTCCAAATTAAAGCCTTTGATTTCTTTTCATTATGGTACTATGAGCTGAAAAAAGCGTTCTCGGTTTCGATAGCTAAGAAACGCCGAAAACGTGTATCAGCTCCGTTTTTCTACTCTTCGCAAACCATGCATTTGTTAAATAAAAGCGCGACGATCAAGAGAAGGCTGGAAAAGATTGGAGACTATCGGACTCATTGAAAATGAGGGAAAGTCAGAAAGAGCTTTCAGAGTCAATTGAACTTGACACGAGTCTTCTTATTGAGAAATGTAATTTGACGAGCAGGAATGACTGTTTCAAGCTACTCAGGACTCTCAAAGAGACTAGCGCATTTCCGCCTGTGATTAATTACGATGGTGTCAGTTTTTCAACTGACGATAAAAAGGCAAATGCATTCAATGATTTTTTAAGCTCTGTCTATAGTTGTAAAATTCACGAAAATGTTCCAACAGCTTTAGATTCGAGTATTAAATTACAAGATGTTACGTTTGGAGTTCTGGAAATTGAAAAAATATTGAGCAAGTGTGATGACAGTTCTTCCATGGGCTCAGATCAAGTACCATCTTTCTTGCTTCGTGATGGCTGTCAAGTTTTAGCCCCAGCAGTTATGGCATTATTTCAAGTTATTCAAAAGTCCTCGCATTGTCCTAAGGAATAGAAAACCTCATATATCACACCACTACACAAAAATGGTTCGACAGGTGACGTTAAAAACTATCGTCCGATCAGCTTGCTTCCAAAGCTTTCTATTGTTTTTGAAAAAATGTTGTTCAATTTTTTGTATCCACTAGTTAGGCCGCTATTCACAAACGCTCAGCACGGTTTTATGAAGAGACGCAGCACAACTACTCAACTTGTTTCATATTTTGATGTTCTTTACAACAATCTTGACAAAAATTTTCCTTGTGCTAGCGTCTATTTTGATATCAAAAAGGCTTTTGATTCCGTTCCGCATCATAAATTACTAACAAACCTGGCAGCATTTGGGTTTGACGACGCTTTTCTTCATCTTTTTTCGGATTATCTTGAAGATCGACACCAAATTCTCCGTATAGGATCTTTTTTTTCTAGGCCCTCCGTTGTAACATCTGGTGTCCCACAAGGAAGTGTCCTTGGACCACTTCTCTTTATCTTGTACATGAACGATCTTGTTGACCATGTGCAAAACTCCTATGTTTATTTATATGCTGACAACCTAAAGCTGCTATGCGTTGATTGATTCGAAGGTCTGCAATGTGACATCAATGGTATTTATGAATGGTCACGCAAAAGTCAACTTGAATTTCATCCAGAAAAGTGTAAAGCGATGAACTTTAAATGCAGCCAGTCTCCTTTATTTCTAGGAGAAGCGGAAATTCTTTTCACTAGAGAGATTATGGATTTGGGAATGCTAGTTACTGAAGATCTCTGTTGGACAACACATGTTAAGACGAAACTTGCGAAATGTAATAAAATTTTTAATTTTTTGAAAAGAAGCATACCGTTTCAAGTTTCTATTCTCCGCAAGAAAACGTTGTACCAAACGATGATTTTATCTGTGCTACTTTACTGCTCCCAAGCTTGGTGTGTTACAACTGGTATTTTGAAAGTGTTAGAAAAGTTTCAGCGCAAAGTGTTGCGCTGGGTTATTAGGTCTGAGGATTACAACGAGACACTTTCAAAACTAAATTTGTATCCAATTTGCTATCAAATTGCGCGAGCTCACCTTATTCTACTATGGAAAACTTGGCATGGAACAATGGAGAGTGACTTAAAGCTACATGTCAATAGTACGACACTCAGCTCCCGAGGATCAGTCAAAACCTTTTTTGAACAACCGTTGAACAAAAAATTTAAAACTGACAACTGTTTTCTTAGTCGAACTACCCACTCCGCCAATTACTTAATTTCAATCAACGTCATTGAGTTTAGGTCATCTTTCAATATTTTTTGTAAGAATTTAGATAATTTTCTCATAGCCAAAACACTTTCTTTTAATTACTATCGGCCATGTACATATTTTCTTAAATGTCGCTGTGTGGACTGCAGATCTTAATTTGCTACTGTGCTTTGTTAATTTTTACTGTCATGTCTTTCTTTTACTATGTATTCCCTTGTTGGAATTTAAGTCTTTTACTACTACTACTACTAATCTAAAGTGAAGATAGAGATAGCAAAATAACTGGCGTTATTTTGCGAAACATCACACAAAACTTTAGAACCGTTCTAGATAAAAAAATACAGGGCTTTACCATTATAGCCCCAACTCAGCTATGCGATCTTAAATATGACCTGATGGGGGACATAAATTTGTGGGAGTCTATAATGGGAAAGACCCTGCCGAGATGAAAGCTAAAAACTGACTTTATTTCAATCTAAGAACGCCTAAAAACCGGTTAACAAATTCCCGGCTTAATATGTGTTCACCGACTTTTTTTTAATTTGCACGTGCAGATGCATAAGCATGAATTATAAGCATCCTTAAATAACGCAACAAGTATATGTTAGGACATGGAATTTTGTCGATTGAGGGGCATAGAGACTTGACGCGAGGGCGCTTAGGTCCGAGCTCTGCATGGAAGTAGCTAGCGGGGGAGGGGGAGTGGAAGGAGCTGAGATTTATGGATTTATGGGGCCTTTCCCAATATACCCCCCCCCCCCCCCAACTATGGGCCATTTATCAAAGTCTTTATCATTATAGCATACCCTCCACCAAGTTTAGTGTTCAGATGATCTATAGCCCCCAATCATGGTAAATATACGATAATGAGGGACTATAATTTCGTGGGTGGGCTATAATGGGAAAAAAACATTTACATTACAACCCCTCAAATCGCCGTTAATATACCATAATATGGGCTACAATTTTTTAAAGTGCTATACTGCTGGTCCGTACATTAGATACTTAAACGACGGGGTTAATCGCGGGACCACATGTATAACTTGAGAGTTCAACCCCTAGTTCTACTCTTAGTATATAGTTAAGTATTAAAGAAAGTTAAATGCAAATATGAATTAACAAGTTATGTTAAACAGCATCAAATATTAACCGAGCATTAAGGGATGGAATAATTAAAGTTATTAAGATTGAAATAGCACAAACTTGCACAGATTGAATTATTCTAAGTTAACTTGTAACTTAGATAGAGTTTGAGAGACGTTAAATTATAACTTAGAGTAGTTAAGTTTAACTTACCTGATTTCCAATTTTGTGCTAAGTTAATATTTTATGACTTAGAGAGTTCTTAGTTAAGAACAAGTCACAAAATATTCTAAGTTAGAAGAGTATCTCAAGTAAGTTGAGATTGAGCAAGGGAGCAATACGGGAGTATGATTTTAAATCAGAAGTTATCAGGGACCAAAAAGTGTTGGTGGTTGAGCGTGCTAGCTCCTTTTATACTTGCGGACACGTGGTTATCTAGTATCCTATTGGATAGAGATAACAGTGTCGACAGAGTTACCAAGGTTAAGTTGGTGTTCTCTGTGTGGCGGGACAATATCACGTCATGGTATTCTCAGTTTAAGTTAGTGGTCTTAAAATAGTAGCTTATTCAAAACTACTTAGTAATTTGTTCACACGTTTAAATGGACTTTGTCCAAATCAAGTTTGTGCTTCACGCACTATAACGTAAATTTTCAAAATAGCACTAAGATTATCAAATAGTGTTACTGAGTGTAGCACACTTCAGTACAGTGCTATTATGAGAAAGACCCGATTTACATGCAACGAAGGCATAGCTCTAGCTTTAAAAAGTATGTTTTCAAAAATTTGTTTTGCGTTTCTTAGGTAACTATACACTGACATCATGGGACATAACGTCAAGCCTTTTGCCGCAATTCACCTTTTACTTTTTTTATTATCGCAACATCGGCAACATACTTCAAGGAAAGCAAAACCACAAGATAAGCGAATATAAATTCACCAAATAACATACTCTTTACAGTTCTGAGTAGGAAAGCAATTGCAATTAGAATCCGTATACCCAATTGTAGAATTGAATAAAAACATACGTAACCCATGTCGAAGGTGCCCGGGCCGAGGTGTCAACGCTAAAAAACGCAAAATTATGTAAGATTGGCGTTGAATGCGTTGAATTTATGTAAGATCTACGCTTGAGCGTAGATCTTACATAAATTCAACGCATTCAACGCCAATCTTACATAATTTTGCGTTGAATTTTGGCGTAGATCTTACATATTTAGCGTTGAATTTTAGCGTAGATCTTACATATTTAGCGTTGAATTTAGCGTTGATCTTACATAAATTCAACGCATTCAACGCCAATCTTACATAATTTTGCGTTGAATTTTGGCCTAGATCTTACATATTTAGCGTTGAATTTTAGCGTAGATCTTACATATTTAGCGTTGAATTTAGCGTAGATCTTACATAAATTCAACGCATTCAACGCCAATCTTACATAATTTTGAGTTGAAATTTGGCGTAGATCTTACATATTTAGCGTTGAATTTTAGCGTAGATCTTACATATTTAGCGTTGAATTTAGCGTTGTATTTAGCGTTGACCTTACATCAATTCAACGCATTCAACGCCAATCTTACATAATTTTGCGTTGAAATTTGGCGTAGATCTTACATATTTAGCGTTGAATTTTAGCGTAGATCTTACATTTTTAGCGTTGTATTTAGCGTAGATCTTACAAAAATTCAACGCTTTCAACACCAATCTTACATATTTTGCGTAAAATTTTGGCTTAGATCTTACAAATTTAAGGTTGAATTTTTTGAATTCCATTTCAGACCACTTTATGATTTCAAAAGTTTTTCAAGTTTTTTTTTCAAAAAGTCAATTTTTTCACTGTTTCGACCCCAATCAGACCCCAATCAGAGAAAAATCATTTTTTAGTGCTCTTTTATAGTGCAAAATCCAATTGAGAGTTCCAAAAAGTTAATTTTTCAAAAAGTTAATTTTTTAACTGTTTCGACCCTATACTGCACAGGTGAGAAAAATCAATTTTTAGTGCTCTTTTATAGTGCAAAATCCGTTTCAGACCATTTTACGATTTCAAAACTTTTCCAAGTTTTTTTCAAAAAATTAATTTTTTCACTGTTTCGAACCCGATACTCCAAAGGTGAGTAACAAGAAGTCAGAAAAAAATCTTTTTTAGTGCTCTTTTATAGTGCAAAATCCAATTCAGACCATTTGAAGATTTCAAATTTTTCAAGTTTTTTTTCGAAAAATTAATTTTTTTACTGTTTCGACCCCTATACTGCACAATTGAGAAAAATGAAGGCGGCAAAAAATAACCATTTGCTCTCTTACGGTGCAAAAACCATTTCAGACCATTTTGGGAATTCAAATTTTTTTCAAAACTTAAAAAAAATTTAATTTTTTTCACAGTACTTCTCACATGATAAATGCGTTGAATACGTTGAAATTATGTAAGATCTCGGCTAAATTCAACGAAAAATTTGTAAGATCTAGGCTAAATTCAACGAAATATATGCAAGTTCTACGCTAAATTCAATGCAAAATATGTGAGGTCTACGCTAAAATCAACGCAAAATATGTAAGATCTACGCTAAATTCAACGCAAAATATGTAAGATCTACGCTTTATAAGGATTGCGGCTCTAAAGGAAACCAAGGTACGGTGGCGCAAAGGTAGAAGAGGCGACAAGTAAACAGGCGGGCAGTGGTTCGAGTCCCATACCCAGAGTTCTACGCGTTGATTTTTTGTAAGATCTACGTTAAATTCAACGCTAATTATGTAAGATCTACGCTAAATTCAACGCTAAATATGTAAGATCAGCGGCAACTAGCGTTGACAAGTTGGAAAATTCACCGCCATTTCCTACATAATTTTGCGCTGAATGCGTTGAATTTTTGTCTTTAAATTCAACGCATTCAACGCAAAATTATGTAAGAAAATTGCGGTGAATTTTCCTACTTGTCAACGCTAGTTGCCGCTGATCTTACATAATTTTGGCCAAATTCCTCGGCCCGGGTGCGAGAAAATTCCACTTTATGTACTCTATGGTTTCAATCTCTTTCAGGAAAAACCCCTTCCTCGCTATGAAGAGGTTGAGAATCTACAGCACACCGATGAGTAGTAATAGTGTGGACCGACCAGCACGGGGGAGGGGTTGGAGACCCCAATGTATTAAGATAGTGTATAAATTTAGGGCCGCTAACATGTAGGGTATAGCCGACTGCATATACTAAGTTAGGGTATAGTTCCCATGTACAAAAGATAGTGCATAGTTTTCCCTTGTATTAGGTGCAGCTCCCATTTATTAAGATTGGGTATAGCCGCCGCAATGTATTAAGGCTAGGTTTCCATAGAGCGTTTTTTTCTATATTTTTTAGACCGGTTTAAATACTTGATTCTGATGGGTTAAAAATACGCGAATTCATTTAAAAAACAGTTGAACTTAAACTGCACAAAGAGACAGATCACAAATTAAGCAAAATACAATATAAAATCACGATATAAAAATGGCCAACAAATTTTAAGCTGACTAGAGTGGATATTTTGTCAGAGTGGATATTTTGTTATGTGGTGTAGATTTTTTGAAATATAATAAAAGGAAAAGGCCCAAAGTTGATCAAATTTGACATTAAATGGCAATAAAAACCTGCTATATCAAAGCAAATGTTACAAAAATTTAATGATTTTTTACTGAAAAATGAAAAAAAGGAAATAAAAACACGTTTTCAATCATCAAACTCAACCAATTTTGTTGAAAACTGTAGACTATCCAGAAAAACGGTTCTTGAAAGGCTTAATTCACTATTTTTTTGCTAGCTAGTTTATTCGAAGCAAAATTTGTCAAACAAAAGCAACTCTCCACCAGAACAAGGACAAGCAACGAAGGTAAAAAACTTTGCCCGCCAATTTCAACAATCGTCCATGTGATACAGATTGTTTTTAAATTTTTACGCACAAAATAACAATTAAATTCAATTTTTATATCTTATAGCATATAACCTGTCAATTCAAACCAAATTTTGAGAACAAAATGTAACATGAAATCGAAATTTCTTAAGATTGTGAATGAGAAGATAAAACGCTGATGACCAAATCCAACCAATCAACCACGCGATACAGCTGAGCTGCAGAATTTAACAGAAGAAATACTTATCTCACTCAATTACCTTTGCATATGGCATAAAACCTGTTTACTTGATGCATAATAAACATCAATGCATTAAATGTTAAGCTACATTTTTATTTGGATCTTTTAAAAAAATTAGCTAAAAGAAAAAATAACGACAGATTTACCATTGGAATAAATTGAGCCACCCTTTTACAATTTTACAATAAATAGAATGCGCTTGTTTTTTGTTCTGATTTTTTACATTTTTGCAGCAGAAAATCTGTAGAAAACTGACATTCAGCAACATACAAAAGATAGAATGATTAATCATGAAAAAGAAATTTTAATAGTTAGAATACTGAAGTTGAGAACTTACTTAAACGAAGTCCATCGTCTGTGTAAAATTGTAAAACTATTTTGTCATATAAAAGGAATTAATGATATTGTGAGTCGTTTGACGCTAAGCGAATTTTATTGTCCTACTGAGGGTCATGGACAAGGCTTTCAAATTTGTGAAATCTTTTTCCATATTTCAAAATTGGACCTGACATGAAGTCTACATTTTAGATGAACAATTCAAAAAGAGGCTTTGTTATTACTTTTGAAAATTTTGTGTAATTCTTATTCACAATTAAATAACAAAATATTATAACAAATTATTATTAAATTGTGATTAACAAATCACAATTTATTAACAAATTATTAACAAATTATTAAAATCTAATAACAAATTTTTATCTCGTAAGAAACAAAGTTAGAATGAGATTAGAATAATTTCCCTGAAAGAATCACTAAATAACAAAGACATGGATTTGAATTACGTATAATATAAAAAAACTGTATCTGCTAAATGTACTCAGTTTGGGAAAGTGAAATCTATTGACAAAATTGTGAAGTGATTTTTTTTGTCAAGAACTCTGTTTGCATTTTCTTGCTAATATGTTTCAAAAACAGGCAATTAAATTTATAGTAAGTTTTGTTCAAAATAATTATTTAAAAAATATATATAAATTTTGGTGGTAAGAATCAATTAAGGATGAATGCAAATTTTCATCAGAAATTAAGGACCAAACGGCTCCTAATGGAGTTAACTTATTGAACAATAACCGATTTCACGTCATATTGAATAATTAATTTAAAGTAAATGAAAAATTTTGATTGCTTGGACTGAAACGTTTACACTGTAAGGGCTTAATGAAATTTATTGCCCACAGTAGTTGAAGCTTTTTAGCCAATTGCTTACAAAATTTTCTCTTTCACACCGTAGTATCTTTGTTGAATTTGTATCCAACTGAGCCTAACAGTTTCATCCAACTACCCAAAATTTCACCCTAAAGTTGATACTACCAGAACGATTATATAGCATAACATTTAGCTAGCGGAATTAGCCATGGTCATTCCTCAGCGGCTCCTGGGACTTGATATGAATCTTGATATCACAACAGAACATGAGATTAAACTATCTGCTTCTGCATGATAAAACTTACGTGAAATAAGTTCGTGATATAAATCCGAGTGCAATTTTAAAGTGAGTGTTGCCGAAACCAGAATTTGGCATATTATGAGTTGCATCATATTTTGTATCTTATTCAAATGAAGACAAATGAAATTATTTTATAGTTTTTACGATTCTATATTTTCCATAGTTCTGTTATTCCCATTGTTTAGATTTTCTATAGTTTTTCCATTTTACGTAGGAGGTGTTTTTCTTAACCAGATCAAACGCAGTGAACGCAAACTTGATAAATCTTGATAAGAAACATGCTGAAACATGAACAATCTTGCCAAGATCTTGTCATGTTAGATGGCAAGATAAAATCAAGATATTTGCAAACTTGCAATATCCTTGCGTGGCTGACAAGAAAAAAGAACTTGGCATTTTTTTCTATAAAGAATAATAATCGTATTCAAGATATATCAAGTATTAAAAGTTCAATAGCTCCCAAAAGAGAGTTGCACCACCAGTGTAGTTGGAGCAGACAATTTAATGTATAAAACAGAGCAAAATTGCATTTGATCCACTTAAACTCCAAATGTTTTTTTTTCAGACTTTAGTTTTCAGCTAATATCTTTTTGGGACACAATGCTTAATTTAATCAAATTTTTTTTTGCCAAGTTTTGCCATGATCTTGACTAGTTTAATCATGAAAATTTATTAAAACCCCTTTATAAGATCTTGGCAAGATCCTACCAAGAGGTACCAGGAATTATTGGCTAAACAAGATCTTGTAAGATAATTCAAGTTTTGTCAACACTGTGAAGATCTTACATATCTTGGCAAGGTGTATCAAGTTTCATTTCATTGGGAAGTCAACAATTCTCATCCTGGCTTTCACTTGAAGATTTCCTGAAATATAAAGCTTTTAGCAACCTATATTCATCGATAGAAGCATGTGTGTGATTTGGAAGTTTGATTCTGTGTTATTCTTTATCGGGTAGGTTTTTTATGGATTACAAAAAAATGAAGGAGGCGTTTACGAGTTTTTTCAACACTCAGAGACAAAATGCTTGCTTACACCCACTGACGTGGGACCCCGGGTTAGAAGAATTGGGTTATTCTTCCACTTCATTTCATTGTCATAAAACGGATGGTCCACCAATTGATGTTTGGTTCAAAAGAGTCAGCAAAAGAGACCCAACTGATAACATAACAAAACTTGTCAAAAAGGAAATGAGTGAGGTCCACGAGTTTACATTTCTATATCAAAATGGAGGGCCCAACCGACCAATTACCTATTGTTTGAACAAACAAGGTAAAGATATCGATGATGCAACACTCCTTTCCTTTATATGTTACAGACAACAATGAGACCTGACGTGAAACGCATCGTTTGTTCTTTTATCCCATGTAAAAGTGAAGGCGCTACACATTTGTTCGGTTGTGTCTTCGCGCTTTTTATGCAACACTATTTTATCGAGGTTCTCTTATTGTCGACCAAAAGTTTCCTTATTTTATGTGAAAAATATAGTGAAAATTGAACTAGTTGTGAACCTGAATGGGAGGAAGCCTGCTAATAATTGAGAGAAAACAGAGACAACAAACAAACAAACAAACAAACAGAATTTCATGCAGCCTTCACGGTGGTCAAAATCGAATTTCATCTAAATGTTTTTTCAGCTTTGTCGATACCGGAGTGCGGTTTTGACAAGCCTGTGGGAAAAAATTATTGCGCTATTAACTCCATTGCGTCAAAAGAAGTGACAAGGATGAGATCGTTGATTATAAAAAGTGACTCCGTTAATTGTGAACGACCTGTGAAGAACCGTTCACCTGAATTTGACTGGTCTCATTGAGCAGTCTCAGTCATTTTCGGTCATCTGTTACTTGTCATAACTCAAAGATTAAAAGTCACTTTTTTCTACCAAAATTTTTGTTGAATGAACCTACAACACGCAGCATTAATGAAGGGAACAGAAAAATTTCCACACAAAATTCTGATTAAACGATCAAATTTATTTTAGAAATCATCTTAGAACAGATTTTTAGCAATGAACCCATCTATTGTGGTGTATAATACTGTTTGATTCAATTTTTCTGTTTATCAAAGCAACTGTTTATCCAAATAGAAAAATAGAACAACCTCTAGAAAAATTTTAAATTAGAAAGTTCGTTGGATACGTTTTAACGGAAAATTTGAACCAAATTTATTTTAGATGCAAAAAGCAGCAAAAATGGGAAATCAGAGTCTCGGCATCTCATGACTTGGTTTCTACTTCTGGTCAATTAGTAAAGCATTTAAGTAGTTCTCGAATTAGACAGATGTTGAGGGGAAAATAGTGCTTCATGTACTTATAAAGATGGTCAAATAGTTGATGTTTTCTCAATTTATTCACTAACATATGCTATCTGGTTTTTAATTTTCAACCTCTCTCTGACCGTCTCAATGAGTTAGTTCTGTGGCAAAACTTAGCTGTTTATTGCTATTTCATCCTTCCTCTTAGAAATTCAATCGGTAGCATTTTCCAGACTCTGTATCTTATATAATGCAAAGATATATATACTTCAGTTTTTACAATTCCAACGCTGCCGCCTCAAGTTTTTATGTAGTGATTGGAATCTTGCAAATGAGTGGATCGTTGGCCGCTAATCGTTTAGTATCCCTAGCAACCAGGTACGAAAAAAAATATTATTTGCTTGTTCTGCAAACAAGTAAACTATCAGCCCGCATACTTGACAAAACTAAAATTTTCGCGTTTCTTCCATTTCTTAAGTAAAGGTCTATTATGGCAATATGTTCCGACCCACCTCTGTGTGTGTATCCCTGTATAGTGTGTGTGTGTGTGTGTGTGTGTGTGTGTGTGTGTGTGTGTGTGTGTGTGTGCTGGTGTGCGTATGTGTGTTGGTGTGTGTGTGTGTTGGTGTATGTGTGTGTCTTGGTGTGTATGTGTTTGCGTGTGTGTGTGTGTGTGTGTGTGTGTGTGTGTGTGTTGGTGTGTGTGAGTGTGTTGTGTTGTGTGTGTGTGTGTTGGTGTATGTGTGTTAGTGTATGTGTGTGCGTGGGCGTGTGTGTTTGTGTTTGTGTGTGTGATGGTGTGTGTGTGCGTGGGAGTGTGTTTGTGTGTGTGTGTGTGTGTCTTACATAATGCAAAGATATATATGCTTCAGCTTTTATAATTCCAACGCTGCCGCCTCAAGTTTTTATGTAGTGATTGGAATCTTGCAAATGCTTGGATCGTTGGCCGCTAATCGTTTAGTATCTCTAGCAACCAGTTACGAAATATAGAAAAATATTATTTGCTTGTTCTGCAAACAAGTAAACTATCAGCCTGCATACTTGACAAAATTAAAATTTTTGCATTTCTTCCGTTTCATAAGTAAACGTCTATTATGCCAAAATGTTCCACCCACCTCTGTGTGTGTTTCTGTATAGTGTGTGTGTGTGTGTTGGTGTGTGCGTGTTGGTGTGTGGGTGAGTGTGTGTGTTGGTGTGTGTGTGTGTGTTGGTGTGTGTGTGTGTGTGTGTGTGTGTTGGGGTGTGTGTGTGTGTGTTGGTGTGTATGTGTGCGTGTGCGTGGGTGTGTGTGTTGATGTGTATGTGTTGGTGTGTGTGTTGGTGTGAGTGTGTGTTTGTGTGTGTTTGTGTTGTTTAGTGTGTTAGTGTGTGCGTGGGCGTGTGTGTTTGTGTGTGTGTGTGTTTATATGTGTGTGTGCGTGGTTGTGTGTGTTTGTTCGTGTTTGTATGTTGGTGAGTGTTTGTGTGTTTGTGTTGGTGTTTGTGTTGGTGTGTGTGAGCGTGTGTGTGTGCTAGTGTGTGTGAGTGTGTGTGTCTTACATAATGCAAAGATATATATACTTCAGCTTTTATAATTCCATCGCTGCCGCCTCCAGTTTTTATGAAGAGATTGGAATCTTGCAAATGAGTGTATCGTTGGCCGCTAATCGTTTATTATCTCTAGCAACCAGGTTCAAACATATATAGAATTTTCATTTGCTTGTTCTGCAAACAAGTAAACTATCAGCCCGCATACTTGACAAAACTAAAGCTTTCGCGATTCTTCCATTTCTTAAGCAAAGGTCTATTATGCCAAAATGTTCCAACCTACCTCTGTGTGTCCCTGTATAGTGTGTCTGTGGGTGTTGGTGTGTGTGTGTGTGTGTGTGTGTGTGTGTGTGTGTGTTGGTGTGTGTGTGTGTGTGTTGGTGTGTGTGTTGGTGTGTGTGTGGGTGTTGATGTGTGTGTGTTGGGGTGTGTGAGTGTGTTGCTGTGTGTGTGTGCGTGTTCGTGGGTGTGTGTGTGTTGGGGTGTGTGTGTTGATGTGTGTGTGCATGTGCGTGGGTGTGTGTGTGTTTGTGTATATAAGTGTGTGTTGTTTAGTGTGTGTGTGTG